>NC_066618.1:293600828-293667510 GCF_025201925.1 Gopherus flavomarginatus
TCTATGAGTGCTGTGGCTCCTTCCAGCAGACAAGAGCAAGACGCGGGATGGAATGGGGAAAATGAATCTCACCAAGCAACCAAAGATGGTGTCCATTGCTACCAGTACAACAGGGCTTTCGCAAGCTGGGGAGAAAGCAACTGGGAGTCCCAACGGTTCTTTGCCAAAGTCACCAAAGGCCTCCAGAGCTAGGACACCATCCCTTTCAAGGAGCAAAGTTCTCAAACAGATGTTAATGTGCCTCAAGCAAACCTTCATCAAGCTGAAAAACAAAGTGAAGTCCCGAAAGTCCAAGGACTCTTGTTCAAGAACCCCTGACACTAAATTTACAAAGCCACCCTTTTGGAAGGCAAGGGCCTCCAAGGGTGTCCGGTTTCCATACTACTGAATCCCACCCTGCCAGCATGCCCACTAACAGAAGGGGCCCACAAATTCCAACATCTCCCTGTCATCCAGTGGGCCTGGTAAGCATGGGCTAAAGTGGCTGAGAAAAATGGCTTGTTGTCCTGGGACACAGAGACTGATGTATGAGAGACTCTCCTTGGAGTATGACATTTAAACCCAGATTCCACGATGAAGGGGGGCCTGGGAGCTTGGATGAGATTGAGGGTGTGGCTAGCTCACTGGATTTGTTACTTTACTTCATGCGGTTCAAGAATCAATCCTTCCTTCAAGACGAGCTGATATTAAATTTACAAAACCACCCTTTTGGAAGGCAAGGGCCTCTAAGGGTGTCCAGTAGTACTATTAGGGCCCTCCCGTCAATCAAACCCAAACCGGGCCTTTGACCTCTAAAACTCCGTCCCCTGACCTCTTAAATCCCGCCCACCTATCACCAGAAGTCCCACCCATGGGATATTACTTCCAAGGTCAAGGAGGACATGAGCAGAAGCAAAGTGTATCATGTGACTCCTCCAAGAACTCCTCCCACTGCCCTCTACCAATCAGGAGGGGTTTTGCCCCCATAGGCCTGCCCCGAGAGGTGATTTGACCAATCAGGGGTGTTCCAGGGTGGGGTGACCCATCCGGATGTGGCTCGTGTGACCCCTCTAAGAACTCTTCCCACTGCACTCTACCAATCACAATGGGTTTCAGCTGCATAGGACCACCCTGAGATCAGATTTGACCAATCGATGGCGTTCTAGGGTGGGGTGACCCATCCAGATGAGGGTCATGTGACCCTTCTAAGAACTCCTCCCAGCGCCCTCTGCTAATCAGAGTGCAACACTATCACCCCATAAGTCCCAGTACCGGGGCAGAAGAGGCCATCTTTTACCAAGGACACGTGCTTTAGAAATCGTGGAAACATGGACTCCTTCACCACCCCTGTGAGCACTTTGGACTTTGTTTTAGCCCCGAGGGCCTTTGGACTTGTGTGGAGAAAGCGCTACATGAGCGACAGTTCCCACGAGGGCCCTTTGACTCAGCCATTAATGGATACACCGGAACCCGAAACCCAAACTCTCGTGAGGCACACCGATGAGTGTGATGGCCTCTCATTGTCCACCCTCCTAGAGGTGGAAGGCGAATGCAGCTCAGGGGAGTCATTGGAGGACAAGGTGAACAGCAAAGACATTGCTCAGGTAAATGAATGATTAAGAAGTGATGGGGTGTAATGGGGTTAGGAACCGAGGGGTGGGGTGGGTTGTGTATATTTAAAAACAAGCAGTGGGAACTTACACTGTTTCTTTTCTGAAAATCTCTCGACAGCTTGATGATGCCTTTCTAGAGGACCCAGAGGCCCTGGACAGCATTGCATCAAGCAGCGAAGATGAACCAGGCTCTTCTTGTTTTTGCTCAATTCCGATAGAAATTGTTGAAGAGGACTCCGAGGATGACGGCTATGAGGAGTTTAGCAGGCTTGACGTGGAACTAACTGAGCCAGTACCATGTTGTGAGTGTAAAAAAGTCATGCGGACTATTGTACGTGTTGCTGTTTATGCTGTCCTTAATCACTGCCTTAGGGAAAAGCTTTTTGAAGATTGTGAGGACTGTGTCATAGATGCGCCAGCCCAACGGCACCATGACTGTGTGACTTGGACTTCAGTAGATATAAACTTCAAGCTCCGGCGCCTGCGTACTGAGTTGTGTTTGGAAAGCTTATTCAGCACTGTTCTTGCCATAGGTTATACTATGCAATGTCTGTGCCTAACCCAAGAACATTTAGCGTAAGGGGTGACCTTGATAAATGCTGTGCAATTTAGTGCAGACCCTGACCGTGTTTTAAAGAAAATGACCAAACTGGAAGATGCCAATGTCACATTATTGACTTGAACTTGGTCTTGGAAAAAATTTTAAGGGAGAAAGTAGTTAAGTAGTTAAGGACATAGAGGTCAATGGTAATTGGGACGAATTGCAACACGGATTTACTAAAGGTAGATCGTGCCAAACCAATCTGATCTCCTTCTTTGAGAAGGTGACGGATTACTTAGATAAAGGAAATGCGGTAGATATAATTTACCTAGATTTCAGTAAGGCGTTCGACACGGTTCCGCACGGGGAGCTGTTAGTTAAATTGGAAAAGCTGGGAGTGAATATGAAAGTTGTAAGGTGGATAAGGAACTGGTTAAAGGGGAGACTCCAGAGGGTCGTATTGAAAGGTGAACTGTCGGACTGGAAGGAGGTCACCAGTGGAGTCCCTCAAGGATCGGTTTTGGGACCGATCTTATTTAACCTTTTTATTACTGACCTTGGCACAAAGAGCGGGAATGTGCTAATAAAGTTCGCGGATGACACGAAGCTGGGGGGTATTGCTAACACGGAGAAGGACAGGGATACTATTCAAGAAGATCTGAACCACCTTGTAAACTGGAGTAATAGAAATAGGATGAAATACAATAGTGAAAAGTGCAAGGTCATGCATTTAGGAATTAATAATAAGAATTTTGGATATACGTTGGGGGCGCATCAGTTGGAAGCGACGGAGGAAGAGAAGGACCTTGGGGTACTGGTTGATAGCAGGATGACTATGAGTCGCCAATGTGATACGGCTGTTAAAAAAGCAAATGCGATTTTGGGATGCATCAGGCGGGGTATTTCCTGCAAGGATAAGGATGTGTTAGTACCGTTGTATACGGCGTTGGTGAGACCCCATCTGGAATACTGTGTGCAGTTCTGGTGTCCCATGTTCAAGAAGGATGAATTCAAACTGGAACAGGTTCAGAGACGGGCTACGAGGATGATCCGAGGAATGGAAAAAACTGCCTTATGAAAGGAGACTCAAAGAGCTTGGCTTGTTTAGCCTGGCCAAAAGAAGGCTGAGGGGGGATATGCTCGCCCTATATAAATATATCAAGGGGGTTAACGTTAGGGAGGGAGAGGAATTATTTAAGTTTAGTACTAATGTAGCCACGAGGACGAATGGGTATAAACTGGATATTAGGAAGTTTAGACTTGAAATTAGACGAAGGTTTCTGACCATTAGGGGAGTGAAGTTCTGGAATAGCCTTCCGAGGGAAGTAGTAGGGGCAAAAGACTTTCCTGGCTTTAAGACAAAGCTTGATAAGTATATGGAGGGGATGTTATGATAGGATCGTTAATTTGGGCAATTGATCTTGAATTACCACCAGACAGGTCTGCTCAATGGTCTGCGGGGAGATGTTGCATGCGATGGGTACTGAGTTGCTGCGGAGAACTCCTTCTTGGGTGCTGGCTGGTGACTCTTGCCCACATGCTCAGGGTTTAGCTGATCGCCATATTTGGGTTCGGGAAGGAATTTTCCTCCAGGGCGGATTGGCAGGTGCCCTGGAGGTTTTTCGCCTTCCCCTGCAGCGTGGGGCACGGGTCGCTTGCTGGTGGTGTCTCTGCAGCTTGAGGTCTTCAAACCAATTTTGAGAATTTCAATAACTCGGTCCTGGGATAGGGGTTGTATAAAATTGGATGGGTGGGGTTCTGTGGCCTGCCTTGTGCAGGAGGTCAGACTAGATGATCAGATTGGTCCCTTCTGACCTATGAGTCTATGAGTCTAACTGGGACCGTATAGAACATGGTTGCAACCAAGGTCCTGTAGTGGCACCAAATCTTATGTAAAAGGGATCATATAAGGGGTCTAAGACCAGGTTATGGATTGCTGGTTATGATTATGCTGTCTATATGAATATGTCATTTTGTAGTTGAAGTTATGAATATGGGGTCTATGCTGTATCTCAAACTTATGCTATGCTTCTGGGTAACATCCCAGACAAGTTGGTGTTAGCTCTGCCTAGCCTGCTTAATGGCCCATTAAGGACTATCAGCTACACAATTGACTCATTGAGAGAAGGCAAATGTGCCTTGTAAGTCAGCAGAGTATGCAGGAACTTGCCCATGTGACTCCAGACTCCATTTTGCTTGTAATGTTCCACAGTAAGGACAAAGAGGTGTTCTTACACCTGGAAAAGACTATAAAAGGCTGATGCCTTATCTCCATCTTGTCTTCAATCCTGTTTCTTACTTCTGGAGGGACTTTGCTACAAACTGAAGCTCTGAACAAAGAACTGATGACCCATCCCAGCTGGGGATGTATTCCAGAGACTTAATTTAAACCTGCAGTTTATTCTTTCACTGCCACAAGCCTGAACCAAGAACTTTGCCATTATTGTATGTAATTGATTCCATTTAACCAATTCTAGCTCTCATCTGTATCTTTTTACCTTTATGAATAAACCTTTAGATTTTATAGATTCATAGACTCTAGGACTGGAAGGGACCTCAAGAGGTCATTGAGTCCAGTCCCCTGCCCTCATGGCAGGACCAAATACTGTCTAGACCAGCCCTGATAGACATTTATCTAAGCTACTATTAAATATCTCCAGAGATGGAGATTCCACAACCTCCCTAGGCAATCTATTCCAGTGTTTAACCACCCTGACAGTTAGGAACTTTTTCCTAATGTCCAACCTAAACCTCGCTTGCTGCAGTTTAAGCCCATTGCTTCTTGTTCTATCCTTAGAGGCTAAAGTGAACAAGTTTTCTCCCTCCTCCTTATGACACCCTTTTAGATACCTGAAAACTGCTATCATGTCCCCTCTCAGTCTTCTCTTTTCTAAGCTAAATAACCCAATTCTTTCAGCCTTCCTTCATAGGTCATATTCTCAAGACCTTTAATCATTCTTGTTGCTCTTCTCTGGACCCGCTCCAATTTCTCCACTCTTTCAGTACCTGTTTTCCCCCAATTACAGAGTTTCATCCTGTTAGTTTATCGATGATGAAACAACGTGTATGTCTTGGAAGCACGCAAAAGGCCGGTACTCTGTCTCTGGCAATACCAGCGTCTTCATAGCCTGTTTCACCTCCGCTTACGCCTGCTTAGAACTATATAACCTCCTAGAGAGGTTGCAAGAGTGGTGCCTGTACCAAGACACTGACTTGGTGATATTTGTGAAAAGGGAGGGTGAGTGGAATCCCCCTCTGGGGGATTATTTAGGGGACCTCACGAGTGATTATTTTAATTAAAAAAATAATAATCTGTGTACTTTTTTCTGAATTAGTCTTTTTTTTAAAAAAAAAACAAACACCAAACATCAATTGTCTTTAAACCCCTCACCTGGGGTACTTTATTGGGTAACATGGCTATGAAAATCATCGCAAGATACGCGTCTGTGCTTGTTGAAACATGTTTTGAGCAAGGCTAGGCATGCTCAAGGAATATCTCATCTGTAAATGTCTGTTCATAACCCTTTTCAAAAGCTCCTCTGGTGTTAGATAGTCTCACGTGGTCGCATTTCTCAAAGGGGCAACAACCGGTTTTATTTTAAACCATCTCCGTAAACCATTTTCCATAGCTTCAAAGAATTTGAAGGGTTAACATCAGCGGGTCTGGTACGTATAGTTCTGTGAAACTCTGGTTGTAACTCTTTAAAGTCAGATAACACGTCAATGTAGCAAAAGATGTTATGGGCTGTAAAATAGCTCCATATCCTAGTTTTTAAAGTTCTGTTAAATCGTTCTACAACGCCTGCTTTGACTTCATTATCAGTAACAAACGGGTGAACTCCATGCCACTTTAATAATCTGCTTAAAGGTTTGTTTAAAAATTCTTTCCCCGATCAGTTTGTAATTTTTGAGGCACGCGATCTTTGCTGAAAATAGTTTGAAAGGCCTTGGATACCTCACCACTGTCTTGTCTATTAGGCGTAAGGCCCAGGCATATTTGGCTAGAATGTCTATCACTGTTAAGATGTACTTAAAACCGCTGTTGCATTTGGAGAACTGGTGCATATCCACCAAATTTGCCTGCCATTGCACATCCACATCTGAACCAATGGTCTTGTTTCTTTTAAAATGTATTCGAGCCGGTTTGTATAAAGTGAAAAAACACCAGGAGTACTTGTGGCACCTTAAAGACTAACAAATTTATTTGAGCATAAGCTTTTGTGGGCTACAGCCCACTTCATCGGATGCATGCAGTGGAAAATACAGTAGGAAGATAGATATAGATATATATATATATATATATATATACACACAGAGAACATGAAATAATGGGTGTTACCATACACACTATAAGGAGAGTGATCCGTTAAGGTGCGCTATTATCAGCAGGAGAGAAAAAGAACTGTTTGTAGTGGTAATAAAAATGGCCCATTTCCAGCAATTGACAAGAAGGTGTGAAGAACTGTAGTGGGGGAAAAAAGAAGCATGGGGAAATAGTTTTACTTTGTGTAATGGCCCATCCACTCCCAGTCTTTATTGAAGCCTAATTTAATGGTGTCCAATTTACAAATTAATTCCAATTCAGCAGTCTCTTGTTGGAGTCTGTTTCTGAAGTTTTTTTGTTGTAATATTGTGACTTTTAGGTGTATAATCAAGTGGCCAGGGAGATTGAATTGTTCTCTGACTGGTTTTTGAATGTTATAATTCTTGATGTCTGATTTGTGTCCATTTATTCTTTTACGTAGAGATTGTCTGGTTTGGCCAAAGTACATGGCAGAGGGGCATTGCTGGCACATGATGGCATATATCACATTGGTAGATGTGCAGGAGAATGAGCCTCTGATAGTGTGGCTGATGTGATTAGGTCCTATGATGGTATCTCCTGAATAGATATCTGAACAGAGTTGGCAACAGGCTTTGTTGCAAGGATAGGTTCCTGGGTTAGTGTTTCTGTTATGTGGTGTGTGGTTTCTGTAGGTTTGGGGGCTGTCTGAAAGGAAGGACAGGCCTGTCTCCCAAGATCTGTGAGAGTGATGGATCGTCCTTCAGGATAGGTTGTAGATCCTTGATGATGCGCTGGAGAGGTTTTAGTTGGGGGCAGTGGCGGATTAACAAATTTGCCTCCCCTGGGCCCTCAAAAAATTGCTGCGCACCCCCCTCTGCACGCCAGCTCACCTCCGCTCCCCCGCAGCAAGCCTGGGAGGGAGCAGGGAGAAGGGGAGTTGTGGCATGCTCGGGGGATGGCAGCGGTGGAGCAGAGATGAGCTGGGGATAGGTTCCCAGGCCCCCCCAAGTTACTCCCCGTGCCCGTGGGGCCCAGCTCACCTTTGCTGCGCCTCCTCTGAGTGCACCGCTATTCACTTCTCCCTCTCTCCCAGCACTTTCGCGTGGCAAGCCTGGGAGGAAGGTGGAAGGACGGAAGCGTGGCGTGCCTGCGGGAGGAGATGGGCCAAGGATTTGGGGAAGAGGCAGAATTGGGGAGGGGGCATGAGCAAATTTGCTGCCCTAGGCCTAGGCCTTGTTGGCCTAGGTGATAATACACATCTGGCTGGGGGCTGAAGGTGATGGCTAGTGGCGTTCTGTTACTTTCTTTGTTGGGCCTATCCTGTAGTAGGTGACTTCTGGGTACTCTTCTGGCTCTGTCAATCTGTTTCTTCACTTCTGCAGGTGGGTACTGTAGTTGTAAGAATGCTTGATAGAGATCTTGTAGGTGTTTATCTCTATCTGACGGGTTGGAGCAAATGTGATTGTATTGTAGAGCTTGGCTGTAGACAATGGATTGAGTGGTGTGGTCTGGATGAAAGCTGGAGGCATGTAGGTAAGTATAGCGGTCAGTAAAGTGATGTTTATGTGGCCATCGTTTATGAGTGCTGTGGTGTCTAGGAAGTGGATCTCTTGTGTGGAATGGCCCAGGCCGAGGCTGATGGTGGGGTGGAAATGTGTAAAGTGTAAGTGTCCCTGTCTGAAAGCCAAGCTGTTACCTGTCTTCTATTTAAAGTTTTACTATGCTTTCTGGCCACTTGAGAAAGAGGGTTCACCCCGCCGAAACTCCCAACTTCCCCGGGAGTGTAATATATTTTCTTTAACAGAGCTGCCTGTGTAGAAATGACTGTTACTGGTACCGTCTTTTACTAACACAAATATGAAGGGGGACACATTCGTATTGACACATTTAAATAAATAAGTTTTATTAATCGACTGGTTTAACATGACCTTTTACAACCACGTGTAAAAATGGACACCATGACCCCTACCGTAAGGGAATCTGAGCTGGTTCATTCTTCCATTTTGTCCTTTTCTGGATTCTCCTCTTGAGATCTGTGTCTCAGACATGAGCAAAAACAGCTGATGCGTGATATATTCACTCCTAAGGGGCTACCGATGTCAGTTCTCAAAGGCCTCTAGAAAGGCATCGTCGAGCTGTTGAGAGATTTTCAGAAAAGAAACAGTGTAAGTACCCCACTGCTTGTTTTTAGATTTACACAACCTCCCGGTTCCTAACCTCATTACACCCCATCATCAACCGTCACTTCTTAATCATTCATTTACCTGAGCGATGTCTTTTCTCTTCACCTTGTCCTCTGGTGACTCCCCCAAGCAGCGTACGTTTTCCACCTCTAGGGGGGCGGACAATGAGAGACCTTCATGCTCATCGGGGTACCTCATGAGGGTTTGGGTTTTGGGTTCTGGCGTATCCATCAACGGCTGAGTCAAAGGGCCTTCGTCGGAACTGTCACTGATGTAGCGCTTTCTCCACACAAGTCCAAAGGCCCTCGGGGCTAACACAAAGTCTAAAGCTCTCACCAGGATGGTGAAGGAGTCCATGTTTCCACGATTTCTAAAGCACGTGTTCTTGGTAAAAGATGGCCTCTTCTGCCCCGATTGCTGGGACTTATGGGGTGATGGTGATGCGCTCTGATTGGCAGAGGGCTCTGGGAGGAGTTCTTAGAGGGGTCACACAACCCTCTTCTGGGCAAGTCATCCCACCCCAGAACACCACCGATTGGTCAAATCTGCTCTCAGGGTGGTGCTGTGTGGCTGAAATCCATCGTGATTCGCAGAGGGCAGTGGAGGAGTTCTTAGAGGGATCACACGAACCACTTCAGGATGGGTCATCATGCCCCGGAACACTCCTGATTGGTCAAATCACCTCTCGGGGCAGGCCTACAGGGGAGAAACCCCTCCTGATTGGTAGAGGGCAGTGGGATGAATTCTTAGAGAGGGTCACATGACACACTTTGCTTCCGGTCATGTGTCCTCTTTGACCCCGGAAGTAATATTCCCCGTGGGTGGGACTTGCAGTGACAGGTGGTCGGGGCTTAAGGGGTCAAGGGGCAGTGTTTAAGTGGCCAAGGAGAAGGGTTAGGGTTTGATTGATGGTAGGTCCCTTATACTATTTCTGGTTTCCATACAAGTGAATCCCACCCTGCCAGCATGCCCATTAACAGAAGGGGCCCACTATTTCCACCATCTCCCTAGCAACCAGTGGGCCTTGTAAGCATGGGCCAAAGTGGCTGAGAACAATCGCTTGTTGTCCTGGGACACAGAGACTGATGATAAGAGACTCTTCTTGGGGTATGATGTTTAATCCCAGATTCCAAGATGAAAGCGGGGCCTGGGGCTTCATTGAGACTGATGGTGTGACTAGCTCACTGGATTTGTTATTTTACCTCATCTGGTTCAAGAATCAATCCTTCCTTGGCAGATGCATGGCCGAAGTCTCATCCTTACAGATGTTTTGGCCACGTGTGTGAATAAAAGCCAACAAGCCATGGAGGAGGAGAACAGCAAACCCTCTAAGTTTTCAGAAACTGACCTGGTGCTAGACATCGAAGGGTGGCAGCAGTGGGCAGAAATGTCCCAGAGATGTTTATACTAGAGGGTGGAAAGCAGGGTACTCCATGGGGCTCAGAAGACAAACTTCCTAGGAGATAAAGGGCAGGGCTTTCCTGGGATGATGGAAAATTGGAGTTTGGCATTTCCAAGCTGGCAGACACAAGACCCGAGGGAGGGGCTGAGGCAGGAAGGAAGTGAGGCCCTTGAACCAAAGAGCGAAAGAAGGAGAGATCTGCCACAGAACCGAGGGGAGTGCCATCTGAATGCAGTATGACTAACTCCAATTTCCCCTCTCTAGAGCACACCATCCAAGAGCTGAGATGTCATGGGGCTGGGGTGTCGGAGTAGGGGAGGAAGATACTACTAATTAAAGGAGGCTTTAGTATAATGAATGGCCACGGCCAAGCTGTGGAAAACAGAGATCTCAAGAACTGAGGCTTGGATAGTTGAGGTGCCCTGCAACTTAAACCCCAGTCCACTGCGCCTGCATTCCACATATTAGCTGAGCTTCCTGGGCTCGATTACCTGCAGTGCAGGAACGTAGCAAGGCCAAGGTTTGGAGAGCAGAACGTGGGCCATCTACCTAGTATCTGGGAGCAGACAGGTGGCTGGAGAGAAGGTTCTGCTAACCCCTTTAGAGAGGCAGGTACTATTACAGCAGGATGCTCTGGCCTTAAAGGGATAGCAGCCTCAAGTACAAGCAACCCATTGGCTAGCCATCCCCAGCATCACTTGGCGGGGGGAGAGGCTGGATGCGGTGGCACTAGGGCCCAGGGAAGGTGTTGTAGCTGATACCTCTACAAGGAGCTTCTCAAGCCTGGGAAATATTTAGGTATCTAGCCCAAGGAACCTGATGAGATCAACTTCTGACAAAACCAAGTACAGGTTGGTTTGCCCCAAGTCATAAAGGCCCGGGAAGGTTATGGGTCTATTACAGGAGGGGGTGGGTGAGGTTCTTTGGCCTGCAAGGTGAAGGAGGTCAGACTAGATGATCACAATGTTCCCGCTTGGCCTTAAAGTCTATGAGGAACTTCTTTGCTTTCCAAGAGCTGGGAATGGCTCAGAGGGGATCCCACATAGTTAAGACCCCAAAACTTCTTGAGCCCTTCCCAGTTGTGATTCCTTCTTCCTATGAGCTCATATCCGTTCCCAGCTCTGCCGACCTCTTGGGGCCAGATTCACCACAGGGCTTAAGTGCCTAACTGCTGCTTTAGGCATCTAACGGCCAGAATCAGGCCCCACTGGGATGCCCAACCCCCCGCCAAGCTTCTTCTCAGCACTGCAGGGTCCTAAACTCACTCGACAGTGACATTTTTTGCAGTAAAAGTTCACTAGGCATCTGTGTTTCTGAGCATGCTCCCTGCAGCGCCCACACCAGGGTGGGAGGAGTCTGGCCACCTAACTTGGCTGAGGGGCCCAATCGGGCTCCTCTAAGTGAGCTTACAGAGGGTGTGGAGGTGGAAGACCCAGTGTCCAGGCTCCCTGCACCAATGATTATTTCCCCCCATGGAACAGCTTCAAGAGGAGTGATTGAGGGAGTCCGGCTGTCCCAAAGCCCAGTGTGTTCATCTGGCAAGTGGCAGATCCCCATTCAAATTCTTCTCCCCTCAGCTAGAGGGTGGGCCTTGAACCTGGACTCTTCTCCACTGCCAGCTTTTGTGAATCCTTCTCAGGTGTCTGTCTTGCCCCAGTTGTTCTACAGGAAGCCCAGGCACCAACCCAGATTTTGTGAATCATCCAAAAGTTAGGCATGGTGACGTTCACTGTCACCACACCTCAGTCGCATTCTGAATTTAGCTCTTGGTGTTCTATGTCAAACTGGGTGACGTTCTTTGGATGAAGAGGATTATTTCAGTTTCGAGTTACCTGAAGTGAATAGCTCGTTTGACACATACGGTTTTGGCCAGTCACAAAAGGGCCAAGAGAGAAGGAGAAAGGTGCTGCTGCTGGTGGTGCTGCAACTTCTCTGCCTTTAGTCTAATGGTTAGGCTGCATTTACCCTAGCTATAAAAGGCAACAGTTCAAATCTCTGCTCTGGAATAGGCTCACCATGGACTGTCCTTGAGTCACTGAAAAGTCTGAAAAATTTCACATTCAGTTTGACCCAAAACAAAAATTTAAAATAACGTATTTCTCATAAGTGCCACTGAACTGAAATATCCATTGTTTGCCCAGCTCTAGCTCTAGGTAGAGCCCACTGAGGTAGTGCCAAGGCATCCAATCAGGGAATCGCTACCACTGTTTGATCAAGGGGGTCCCCCCTCCTTAGCCTGTAGTAAACCCCATGTCCCTGGCGGGCCTGTGCTGCAGACAGGAGGCACTGGGGCACTCTGCATTGGTTTCCACATTGAAGCAACACCTCCACAACCGAGCCCAGACAGACGACCCCTGGGCAAGCAGAGTTACATCAAGCTGTCAGGGACGGGAACTGTTTCAGCCCTGTCCCTGGCAGCTCTGCTGACTGCTGAAGACATTGTCAGTGCAGCCCCGGGCGGCCCGTGCACTCGGAAGAGGGACTGGAGGGTGGGTAGATGAAGAGCTTGTGAGAGTGGAACCTCAGCCAGATCTAAGAACTGTTTGGAGCTCAGAGCGTCAGGGGCTGGATGTGTGTGTGTTTTGAACCCCAATTTCCAGTTCAATCCAAGGGGCCTGCTCTGAAGATTGGATCTAGGCCAGCAGGAGGGGGCTGCTGCCCCCCACTGACACTTAGTGGGGTTTTTGGCTGGCCTCTCCCAGTACCAAAAGAAAGGGAAATGGATGAAGAGAAATCAGGATCCTGAGACTGACAGTCCCCAGGGCCAAGGGGGAAATGCCAACACTCCAGGTGAGCCTGATTGACAGGGCAGGCCAGCCAATGAGGGAGCCAGGAGCCCAGGAGCCCATCCTCTGTATGAGGGAAGTTGCCTGAGGCGAGCGGGGCAGAGCTAAGGGGAGAGCAGCAGCCAGAGATAGGGGAGCTGGAGCAGCTGGGAGCTGGGGCAGCGCAGACCAGCCACGCCGTCAGGGAGCCAGGGCCAAGCTGCAGCGGTGAGCTGCGGGGCCAGAGCCGAGACTGTGGGCACCAGTCACGCTGGAGCCGAGCACGGGGAGTGGTTGGGAAGAGCGAGGGGGCCCTGGGCAGGGGCCCAGCGCAGGGAGACACCCTCAGACACGCAGGCTGGACTCGGGGGAGAGGGAATGTGACCCTGACCAGGGGGGTGGGCAATCTGGGGAGAACGGCCCGGCTGGCTAGAGCCTGAGGCCTGCGAGGGAGCCGGGAGTGTGAGGAACAGGCTGTGACCTGCTCTCATGTCCCAGAGATGCCGGTTGTGGTGCCCTCGAGCCCATAGGGCGGGTCCCTTGTTCCCCTTCACCCTCTTCCATTTTTCCTTATTTTCCTTACAGTTGCTGTTTAATAAATTGTATTTGGTTTGAACTTAATGTGCTGCTCAGAGGTCAGGGAAACAGCCGGTGCAGAGAGAGTACCCCGGAGTGGGGCCACCCCCGAGCACACAAGAATCTCCACTGTCATTTAAGAAATAGTAAATGTCTAGCCCATCATGCTTCTAAATGTGATCCCCCTAATGGTTCAAAAAGTATAAGGCAAATCAAAAGAATCCCCCAGATAATTTTAAAATCTCATGATTTCGGAGGCCTGACTTGTTTGAATGTATTGGGTTGGCAGTACCTGCCGATATGTGGGGAGTATGGAAGCACTTATCTTTACAGCCAAGCAAATAATTCATGGGGAATAATTTAGGCTGTGAACCCATCCCATATCCTCTTCACAAATTCTCTGTAAAAAGCTTACAGGGCACTCAAATTTATCCCGATTTCAAAAATAATCCTGGGGTGAGTTCAATGAATAATTCTTCTTCAGGAATCAGTTTGCTAGTTAAAACTCACAGTGTGTGGATTGGACACTCGGGTCATATGACTTGACTTCTGTTCCCTGATTGGATGAGCAGAACTCCAAGAAATCTGATTGCTAGCGTGAATGCTCTCCTTTCCTTATTCAATATTTATTTTCAGGGAATATAATGTACTACCAAGGAGACAGTGTGTTCCAATGGGCAGAGCACTGGCTGGGCAGTCAGGGAATCTCAGTGCAGTCACAGTTCTGCTACTGACCTGTTGCATGAGCTTGGATGAGTTGCCTCTCTGTACCTCAGTTTCCTCATGTGTTTAATAGTCTACTCACCCATACTTCCCTTTGAAAGGTGCCTTCATAGATTCCAAGGCCAGAATGTTGTATCACACAGGCCAGAAAACTTCCCCAAAATAATTCCTAGAGCAGATCTTTTAGAGCAACATCCAGTCTTGATTTAAAAGTTGTCAGTGATGGAGAATCCACTACAACCTTTGGTAAATTGTTCCAACGATTAATTACTCTCACCAATATAAATGTATGCCTTATTTCACACAGGCTCTGTTCAAGATGGTTTCTCTCAGCCACAGTGTCCCAGCAAAGTGGTGACTGGCTCTCCCCTTGCTCCGGCTCTCTTCCAGGGGCCCAAAGGTGCTGGTGGTTTTGTTTTCTTAGGTGAAAGAATGTGGGGTTGTCTGCCCCTTTCTTTTCTAGTCCATTGAGTCTTGGAAGTTGATTCTTTTAAAGCAGTGGTTGTCAACCAGGGGCACGGGGTACACAGAGGTCTTCTAGGGAGCACATCAACTTCTGTCAATATTTGCCTAGTTTTACAGCAGGCTACATAACAAGCTAGTGAAATAAAGTACAGGTTAAAATTTCATACAGACAAAAGGAGAAAGTCAGCAATTTATCAGTAAGAGTGTGCTGTGACACATCTGTATTTTAGATCTGATTTTGTAAACAAGTAGTTTCTAAGTGAGGTGAAACTTGGGGGTGCACAAGACAAATCAGACTCCTGAAAGGGGCACAGTAGACTGAAAAGGTTGAGACCCACTGTTCTAAAGGATCCCCTCAAAGCAAAGTTTATCCAAGATGTGAGGAAGGCGACCTGAAGTCTGGTGGTGAAGGCTCCGAGTGTAACTCACACACCTCCTGGGTGTGGTGTCCTGTCCCATCTAGTGTCACCAAGACCATTTAGAGACAGTTAAATGAGTCTGCTTAACAGCCAGTTGGCTCTTAGTTCATGCAGTAGAGGGTCATGCACTAAGTTCCAAAAGTCCCAGGTTTGATCCTGCCTACCAACAACCAGGGTCTGTCAACATTATATGTGCTCTTCCCCCTCCACTTGTGTTTGCTGAAATGTAAATTGCTCTGTTCACTACCATCTCCTTCCCCTGCTGTGTTGATGACCCTGTCTGCTGCTTATATAAACCCCTATTCCTTTGCTTAGGACAGACCTCTTTAACAGCATTTGCCTAGGAGGGGCTGTCGGGGTTTCACAAGTAATGTCGTAGAGGGGGAACTCATAGCTCTCTATGTAATGTTGCATCATGATTTTATTGACCAGAGAGTTGTTAGTTTTCAAATGGTACCTCCAGGGATTTCTCCCCATCCCCACCCCCCAGTTTTGTGAACTAGTTACATGCCAAACCTGGTGGCTGAACTTTGCAACTTTGTCCTCACCCACAACTATTTCACATTTGTGGACAATATATACCTTCTAGTCAGTGGCCCTGCTACGAGTACCCGCATGGCACCATAGTATGCCAACATCTTTATGGCTGATTTAGAACAACGCTTACTTAGCTCTCATCCCCTAACGCCCCTACTCTCCTTGCGCTACATTGATGACATCATCATCTGGACCTATGGAAAAGAAGCCCTTGAGGAATTCTTCCATGATTTCAACAATTTCCATCTCACCATCAACCTCAGCCTAGACCAATCCACACAAGCGGTCCACTTCCTTGGCACTACTGTGCTAATAAGTGATGGTCACATAAACACCACCCTATATCGGAAGCCTACTGACTGCTATACTTACCTACATGCCTCCAGCTTCCATCCAGGACACACCATACAATCCATTGTCTACAGCCAAGTCTAAGATACAACCGCATTTGCTCCAATCCCTCAGACACAGACAAACACCTACAAGATCTCTATCAAGCATTTATAAAAATTACAATACCCACCTGCTGAAGTGAAAAAACAGATTGACAGAGCCAGAAGAGTACCCAGAAGTCATGTACTACACGATAGGCTCAAAAAAAGAGAAAGTAACAGAATGCCACTTCATCCCCCAACTAAAACCTCTCCAGGGCATCCTCAAAGATCTACAACCTATCCTGAAAGATGATCCCTCACTCTCACAGATCTTGGGAGACAGGCCTATCCTTGCTTACAGACAGCCCCCCAGTCTGAAGAAAATACTCACTAGCAACCACACACCACAGAACAAAAACACTAACCCAGGAATCTATCCTTGCAACAAAGGCCGATGCTAACTCTGTCCACATATCTATTAAAGTGACACCATAATAGACCTAATCACATCACCCACACCATCAGGGGCTCGTTCACCTGCACATCTACCTATGTGATATATGCCATCACGTGCCAGCAATGCCCCTCTGTCATGTACATTGGCCAAACCGGACAGTCTCTACACAAAAGAATAAATGGACACAAACCTGACATCAGGAATCATAATATTCAAAAAACAGTTGGAAAACACTTCAGCCTCTCTGGCCATTCAGTAACAGATTTAAAGGTGGCAATTTTGCAACAGAAAAGCTTCAAAAACAGACTCCAACTAGAAACTGCTAACTTCAATTAATATGCAAACTAGATACAATCAA
Organism: Gopherus flavomarginatus; assembly: GCF_025201925.1. Classification (NCBI taxonomy): domain Eukaryota; kingdom Metazoa; phylum Chordata; order Testudines; family Testudinidae; genus Gopherus; species Gopherus flavomarginatus. The sequence goes on from NC_066618.1 coordinate 293,617,506, forward strand.
TCAATTTAGGCTTAAATAGAGACTTGGAATGGCTGAGCCATTACACACATTAAATCTATTTCCCCATGTTACGTATCCTCACACCTTCTTGTCAAACTGTCTTCAATGAGCTATCTTGATTATCACTACTCAAGTTTTTTTTCTCCTGCTGATAATAGCTCATCTTAATTCATTAGCCTCTTAGAGTTGGTTGGGCGACTCCTACCTTGTCATGTTCTATGTATGTATACATATCTCCTCACTATAAGTTCCATTCTATGCATCCGATGAAGTGGGCCCACAAAAGCTTATGCTCAAATACATTTGTTAGACTCTAAGGTGCCACAAGTACTCCTGTTCTTTTTGCGGATACAGACTAACACAGCTGCTACTCTAAAACATGCCAATTTAGTGACTGTTTGGAAATTTGAATTGAAATTGAACCATTAATACACACTTTAAAAGCATATACAGTGTATGATAACATACGTGTATCTGAGAGTATAATAGATTTGAAAAGTATGAACATAGACTAGCTTCCTTATACAGCTGTTATTTTTTATGACAATGTCAGTGCATTCATTTCCATTATGTTGGCCAACCTAATAATTTCCAATGATGATTTGTAAGCAAAGTCTCAATGAGCTCTCCCTGACAACTAATGATGGGCTGGGGGGAAAGGCTTCAGGACCAGATTGTATTTACATTCACACCTAATCTACCTAGGTATCCAGCAAACAGAGCTGTGTTGCCCAAGTGATAGATTTTGGCTGGGGTTGGGTTACAAATCATTTGAATGCGGGGGGTGGGGTTGGGAATGAAATGTTGTTGTTCTTATTGTATGAGTAAAAGGCAGTAGAACCGTACTTAGCCTGTGCTGACTGAGGGCATCAAAAGAGAGGGTGGGGCCCTGTCCCGCTCCTCTGTTTAAAGATAGAGCTGATTAGGCTCCATAGATAGTCTTTTGTTCTGTTAAGTGACCACTGCAGCTGAAATCGCCGATAATCAGGTCTATATGCTTAGTCCTGCTATGGGGACAGTGTTCCTGTGGGGACAGTGTTTGTGTAAAGGACAGCCCAGACTGCACTAGCAGCGAGGTTCCCCCACTGAGAGTTCAGCTGAAATCACTGGGACTGGGTGGAACCTCAACAGACCAACTTGCATAGGTCACAGAGGCAGGCGGCAGCAGAAGGTGACTGCGCAAGGCCATTGGCAACAGAGCGGTGGAGTGAATGGACAGCCATGGCCAGAGCGAACAGTAAGCAGCTGGAAGAACGAGCAAGGTGCCTTCTTGCCCCCCACCTGGGAGGTGTACTCACATGAAAGCAGCTCCGACAGCTTAAATAAGGCGCACATTAAATAAACATTTGTTTGTTGGACTATATTTTAGTGGCTTTGGTCCAGAATGCTAGATTTGTGACTGGGAATGGAAACTTATATAAATATGTTTCCTAGTAGGCCAAGATTTTTAAAATGTAGTATTTGCCAAGGTTGTTATCTCCCATTGTTGCTATCTTGAGAGGTCATTATGTTGGGGTGTTTCTGTACTAAACATTTTTATTATTATAATTAATTTTTACATAAGAATGGTCATACTGGGTCAGACCAATGGTCCATGTAGCCCAGTATCCTGTCTTCCAACAGTGGTCGAGGCCAGGTGTGTCAGAGGGAATGAACAGAACAGGTAATCATCAAATGATCCATCCCCTGTTGCCCATTCCCAGCTTCTGGCAAACAGGCTAGGGACACTCAGAGCATGGTGTTGCATCCCTCCCCATCCTGGCTAATAGCCACCGATGGACCTATTCTCCAGGAATGTATCTAGTTCTTTTTTTAATCCTGTTATAGTTTTGGTCTTCACAGCATCCCTTGGCAAAGAGTTCCATGGGTTAACTTTATGTTGTGTGAAGAAATACTTCCTTTTGTTTTTCTAAAACCTGCTGCCTATTAATTTCATTGGGTGACTGCTGGTTCTTGCCTTATGTGAAGGGGTAAATAACATTTCCTTATTCACTTTCTTCACACCAGTCAAGATTTTATAGACCACTATCATACTCCCCCTTAGTCGTCTCTTTTCTAAGATGAAAATTCCCAGTCGTAATTTCTCCTCCTGTTTCATGCCCCTAAACATTTTAGTTGCCCATCTCAGTACCTTTTCCATTTCCAATATAACTTTTTTGGGATGGGGTGACCAGATCTCCTCACAGTATTCAAGGTGTACAAGTACCGTGATTTTTATATTTTCTGTCTTATTATCTATCTTTTTCTTAAAAAAGCAATGGTTTCAGAGTAACGGCCGTGTTAGTCTGTATCCACAAAAAGAACAGGAGTACTTGTAGCACCTTAGAGACTAACAAATTTATTTGAGCATAAGCTTTTGTGAGCTACATCCGATGAACTGGGTTGAAGCCCACAAAAGCTTATGCTCAAATAAATTTGTTAGTCTCTAAGGTGCCATGAGTACTCCTGTTCTTTTTAAAAAAGCAAACAGAACGTTGGGAATCATTGACTGCCGCTGCACATTGAGTGGATGTTTTCAGAGAACTATCCACAATGACTCCAAGATCTCTTTCTTGAGTGTTAACAGCTAATTTAGACACCATCGTTTTGTATCTATAGTTGAGATTGTTTTCCAATGTGCATCACTTTGCATTGATCAACACTGAATTTCATCTGCCATGTTTGTTGCCCAGTCACCTAGTTTTGTGAGATCCCTTTGTGATGCTTCCCAGTCTGCCTGGGACTTAACTATCTTGAATAGTTTTGTATTATGCCACCTCACTGTTTACCCATTTTTTTCAGATCATTTATGAGTATGTTGAACAGTAATAGTCCCAGTACCGACCCCTCAGGGATACCACTATTTATCTCTCTACATTCTGAAAACTGACAATTTATTCCTACTCTTTGTTTCCCATCTTTTAACCAGTTACTGATCCTTGAGAAGACTTCTCTCTTATCCCATGATGGCTTACTTTTCAAAAGTCAATTTAAATTAAATATATTTTTTTAAAAAAATCATATGTTTTTAGAAATCTAGATCTGTTATATGTTTTGGTGTAACTTGCATTATCCTTATGTTAAATTTGCATCATACTAACAAAATATTTACTTTATTCATTTCTATTTATATATCTCATTGGACCTGACACCCCCCCGTATAAATACGAACACCTCCCCTAATTTCAATTCCTAGGGAAACCACTGGTGCACCTACAGAACCTGCAGATGCCCTGCAGGCACCGAACGCTATGTGGCAGGCACAGCCTGTGTTACTCAGGACACTTCCCCATCCGGAACCTAGAATTCCCCCGCTGGACAAGTGTGGTGGTGACCACAGCCAGTTTCCTGGTTTTATGAACCAGTCCCAGCTCCTAATCCTGCTGTGCCTGCAGTCTTTCCACACGGACCAGTCTCAGGTTGGACTTATCAGCCAGCTGACTGGGGTGGCATTGGCTTGGGCCTCCCCACTTCTGTAACGTCCTGAACCAGTCTGAGGCCTTGGTTCAAAATATCACAGTAATTTTTGATGACCTGAGCTATGTACGCACGGCGGAGGCTGGGCTCCAGAACCTGCAGCAGGGACACCGGCAAGTTGCTAATGATGCCTCAGAGTTTTGGCATCTCGTGGCTGACACCGCATGGAATGAGACTGCACAGTGCTACCACTTCTGTCTTGGCCTTGAAGATGAGATCAAAGATGAGCTTGCGTGAATAGAGCCAGTGACCAATTTGAACACCTTGATCAAGCTCAGTATTAATGTTGGCGGCAGCCTGATGGAATGCCGCCTAGAAAGGAGGTCCACCTCCTGACCTGTGCCAACTTCACCAGATCTGGTTTGCCAACTCCCGGTGCTCTCATTCCAGCCAAAGGCAAGTAGATTGGCCAAGCCCAGCCCTGTCTCTACGATGCAGAGAAAAACCAGTGTCAAGTATGAAGCCTATACCTATACTGCAGTAAATTGGGACACTTCGTGTCAAGCAGCCCTGTGAAAGCTGATCTGTGTTTCAGGTTGGGAAATGGCAAACTCCAGCCCGGATAGAGGGATCCAGTCTTCCCCCTCATGCCAGTGCCTAGTGCCAACATAGGTCTGCTTAAACTTTGGCAACAGCAAATTGCCAAGCCGACATCCCTCCAACTCCCACTCCTTCTTCAGCACCCCGCTATGTTGGAGGTTAATCTAGAAGCTCTAGCGGACTCTGGTGCTTCAAATAATTTCATGGATTTGGAGTTGGCCCGAGTGCATAATATCCCGACTCAGTGCAAGACTCCTCCCAACTTCATGGAGGCCATTGACAGATCACTCCTCTATTTGGACTCAGTCACCCACCAAATGGCCCCCTTACAAGTCATCACCTTTCAAGGTCACCATGAAATTCTCCAGTTCACGTTGATCTGTGCACTGCACTCTCCAATCATTCTTATCATCCCATAGCTCATCGCCAACAATCCATGTATCCACCAGCGGACTGGCATGATTCAGTTTAATTTGCCATATCACCAGCTGTCTTGCTTCCTGAAACTCAGCCGGAGGCCAGAGGTCCTCTGCAGCTCTACCTGTCACCCAGGGGATCCTGAGACCAAAAGACTTAGTATGGAAGGAACCCTGGCGGTCTCCATAAGAACATGAGAATGGCCCTACTGGGTCAGACCAAAGGTCCATCCAGCCCAGTATCCCGCCTTCCAACAGTGGCCAGTGCCAGGTGCCCCAGAGGGAATGAACAGAACAGGTAATCATCAAGTGATCCATCCCCGGTCACTCATTCCCAGCTTCTGGCAAACAGAGGCTAGGGTCCCCACTACTTTCCCAATTGCCTTGGGAATATCTGCCAAGTATCAGGCTTTAGCAGATGTTGCTGGGAAAAACAAACAGGCTGACATCTTGCCACCACATTGCAGTTACAACTGCCCCACTGATGTCCAGTCTGGAATGGAGATCCTTTCAGTCAAATCTATTCCCTCTCAGAACCAGATCTCTAGGATCTCTAGAGCTATCGCAAGGAAAATCTACAATAGTATTTCATCTATCCTCTGTGTCCCTGGCTGAGGGTGTGATCTTCTTTGTGACTAAGAAATATGGCTCCCTGCATCCTTGTGTGGAATACCAGGCATTAAATAAAGTTACAATCCAGAACTAGTACCCCTTACCTCTTAATAATGGGCGCATGGAAAGAGTGAGCTCTGCCAGAGTCTTCATTAAGCTGGATCTTTGTGTAGCCTATCATCTAGTTTGGATATGAGGAGACAAGAGGAGCCAGTCTAGAAGGAACCTTCTGGAAGCCTCTGTATTGGGTTTCCATAGCTGGTATAGGCATTTCAAATATCAGGTCATGACTTTCAGCCTGTGCAACCTCTTGGCAACCTTTCAGCACTTCATTAGTGATATCTTCCAAGACATGTCGGACCAATTTGTGGTCCTTTACCTTGATGAGAGCTTCATTTTTTTCTGATGATCAGGATCTTTGTGACTGACTTGGCACTGCATCTTAGAAAGTCTCCGGCAAAAACATCTGTATGCGAAACATGAAAAATGCAAGTTCCACTGGGTCCTGTCACCTCCTGGTTGGATCTCAGTTCCTAGTCTAGGTTCCCAGAGACCATAAAAACCTGAAGTAGCTCAGGAAGGCCAGGCACCTCAATCAGCACTAGATCCATTTGTCTCTTTTATTCCCGATTTGACTTTGTTGTAACCCGTCAACTAGAAATGGGCTAGAAATGGGAAAGCAAAAAGGAGCACCTTGAGCCTGATGAGGAACTTCCCTCCACAGTGCTTAAGGCATCCAACTTTGTCAATGGGTCAATGTGACAGCGATCTAATGTCCATCATGCTGTCTCATGATTCCTTCAAGACCCAGATCTGCCAGACCCCGGAAAACACAGATGTTCCATTTAGTTCGAAATTCAGGCTGCAGGATGGCTTCATCTATCACAAGGATCTTATTTATGTTCCAGAGGGCCAGCCTAGACTCCCGGTTCTTCTCTGGACTCTTTCCATTTTCCCCACATCTTTCTTAAAATGTGACACCCAGAATTGGACACAGCTGAGGTATCACCAGTTCTGAGTGGGACAATTACCTCCCATGTCTTACATGCGAGAATTAGATAAAGTTCATGGAGGAAAGGTCCATCAATGGGTATTAACGAGGATGGTCACAGATGCAACCCCATGCTCTAAGTGTTCCAAAAACTGACTACTGGGAGCTGGGACTGGATGACCGAGGATGGATCATTTGATAATTGCCCTGTTCTATTCATTCCTTCTGAAGTATATGGCACTGGCCACTGTCAGAGACAGGCTATTGGACAAGATGGACCATTGGTCTGACCCAGTGTGGCCGTTCTGATGTTATTTGATTTTCCTTTCCAAGTGTAGTACCATCAATAATTACTCTGAGTACATTTTTTTCAACTAATTGTGCACCTGTCTTACAGCAATTTCCTCTAGACCACACTTCCTTTTGTTTGTGTATAAGAATGTCACGTGGAACTGTGTCAAAGGGCTTACTAAAAATCATGCTAGATCAACATGTGCCCTGCAATGGGTCTCCAGGTGTACTTTCTCCACTCCACCGTTCTGGAGGCATATCTGTGCTCCTTCCTTCTCATGCACCTTCCTTGGAGGGTGGGGTGGGGTGGGGTGGGAGGGGAAGACTGCCCATATGGACATCCCTTAGTTTCTTCTCATTGCACCTGTCATAAACAGATAACTAAGGGTTAATGTTCTTTTACCTGTAAAGGGGTAACAACAGTAACCTGAAACACCTGACCAGAGGACCAATCAGGAAACAAGACTTTTTCAGATCTGGGTGGAGGGAAGTTTGTGTGTGAGTTCTTTGTTCTTTGTCTTGTGTCTGACCCTCTCGGCTCTGAGAGTGATCTTTTCTGTCTCCTGCCTTTCTAATCTTCTGTTTCCCAGGTGTAAGTACAAAGAGACAAGACAGTAGGTTTATATTGTTTGTTTTTTGTATTTACATGGGTGTAGTTGCTGGAATGTGTTAAATTGTATTCTTTGTGGATACGGCTGTTTATTCATATTTCTTTTAAGCAATTGACCCTGTATTTGTCACCTTAATACAGAGAGACCATTTTTATGTATTTTTCTTTCTTCTTATAAAGCTTTCTTTTTAGACATGTTGGAGTTTTTCTTTAGTGGGAATTCCAGGGAATTAAGTCTGCAACTCACCAGGGAATTGGTGGGAGGAAGAAGTCGGGGGAAAATCTCTTTGTGTTAGATTTACTAAGCCTGTGGGTGAAGAGGGAAGTACTTGTATTTCCAGGACTGGAAACGGGGAGGGTGGAGTCCCTCTGTTTAGATTCACGGACCTTGCTTCTGTGTATCTCTCCAGGAACCCAGGGAGGGAACACCTGGAAGGGAGAAGGGGGGGGAAATGGTTTATTCCCCTTTGTTGCAAGACTCAAGGAATTTGGGTCTTGGGGTCCCCAGGGAAGGTTGTTGGGGGGACCAGAGTGCCCCAAAACACTCTAATTTTTTCGGTGGTGGCAGCTTTACCATGTCCAAGCTGGTAACTAAGCTTAGAGGTTTTCATGCTAACACCCATATTTTGGACGCTAAGGTCCAAATCTGGGAAAAATGTTATGGCATGGTGTGCAGCGTTGTGGGATAGATAGAATCCAGAAGCCAGTAGGAATATTATATTTTTCTTTTCTCTGCTAGGGGCTTTTAAGCAGAGAGGGTTTGGTTTTAAAAGGAACCAGAGAGAATTTTTTTTTCTTTCTGTTCTCTCCTGGCAGTAGCTTGCATATTAAGCAAGGAACGATTAAGCTGTGACAAATGGGTCTTTTGTCAGACAATAGCACTCCCATTGAGAGTCAAGTATCCAGCAATACACATGCAAATAAAGTGGTTTTTCTGGTTTACTTTGCATTTAAAAGATTAGCTAGATGAAGAAAGGGAAAAAGGCATTGTTGCTAGGCAGACCGCAGGAGGCAACAGAGAAGCTGCAGTTCAGACAATAAACACCAGAGGGAGCCTCAGCACAAGAAAGCAGAAAACATGATCTCCAAGGAAAGCCTAAGGCAGGAGCGAGCACGGCAACAAGCCATAGACAAAGAAAATGAACATAAGAGACGGATAGAACTAATTAATGCAGAACTAGCCAAGGAAGAGGCAGCCCACAAAAGAAAACAACAAGAAGAAGACACTGCTCACAGAAGGAAACAAGAAGAAGAAGAGGTGGCCCACAGAAGGAAACAAGAAGAAGAAGAGATGGAAAAACAACAAAAAGAAAGTGAAGAGAGGGAAAAACAGAGAAAACATGAACTGGACTTAGCGCAGGCTGGGCAGCATGCTCCAGCCAATCCTAACAACGTTTCGCCAATTATAGTTCCACATCCCAAGAAATTTCCCACCTACAAGGCAGGTGATGACACTGAGGCCTTCTTGGAAAATTTTGAAAGAGCCTGTCTTGGGTACATGGGCATCTCCAGTGGTTCTGGTACCCAAACCAAATGGGGAAATACGCTTTTTCGTCGACTACTGTAAGCTAAATGTGGTAACTTGTCCGGACAACTATCCAATGCCACGCACCGATGAGCTATTGGAGAAGTTAGGACGTGCCCAGTTCATCTCTACAATAGACTTAACTAAGGGGTACTGGCAAGTACAGCTAGATGAACCTGCCAAGGAAAGGTCAGCATTCGTCACTCATGCGGGGGTGTATGAATTTAATGTCCTTCCTTTCGGGCTGGGAAATGCACCCGCCACCTTCCAGAGGCTGGTAGATGGTCTACTAGCAGGACTGGGAGAATATGCAGTTGCCTACCTCGATGATGTGGCCATTTTTTCGCACTCCTGGCCCGAACACCTACTACACCTGGAAAAGGTCTTTGAGCGCATCAGGCAGGCCGGACTAACTGTTAAGGCCAAAAAGTGTCAAATAGGCCAAAACAGAGTGACTTACCTGGGACACCAGGTAGGTCGAGGAACCATAAACCCCCTACAGACCAAGGTGGATGCTATCCAAAAGTGGCCTGTCCCAAAGTCAAAGAAACAGGTTCAATCCTTCTTAGGCTTGGCCGGGTACTACAGGCGATTTGTACCACACTACAGCCAAATCGCTGCCCCACTGACCGACCTGACCAAAAAGACCCAGCCAAATGCCGTTAAGTGGACCGATGAGTGTCAGAAGGCCTTTACCCAACTTAAGGCAACGCTCATGTCAGACTCTGTGCTAATGGCCCCAGACTTTGACAAGCCATTCCTAGTAACCACAGATGCATCTGAGCGTGGTATAGGAGCAGTCCTCATGCAGGAAGCAACGGATCACAACTTCCATCCTGTCATGTTTCTCAGCAAGAAACTGTCTGAGAGGGAAAGTCACTGGTCAGTCAGTGAAAAGGAATGCTACGCCATTGTGTACGCCCTGGAAAAGCTACGCCCATATGTTTGGGGACGGCGGTTCCAGCTACAAACTGACCGTGCTGCGCTAAAGTGGCTTCATACTGCCAAGGGGAACAACAAGAAACTTCTTCGTTGGAGTTTAGCTCTCCAAGATTTTGATTTTGAAATTCAGCACATCTCAGGAGCTTCTAACAAAGTAGCTGATGCTCTCTCCCGTGAGAGTTTCCCAGAATCCAGTAGTTAAAAAGTGTTCTTAAAATGTAAAAGTCTGTTAGTTATATACTTAGTGGTATATGTAAGGTGCATGTGTTGTATTAATCTGTTTATTTTAAAGTTCTAGGAGGAAATCGCTGCCAGTGAGGTTCCCCACTGTCTGCAATTTGGGGGCGTCATAAACAGATAGCTAAGGGTTAATGTCTCTTTTACCTGGAAAGGAGTAACCTGAAACACCTGACCAGAGGACCAATCAGGAAACAAGATTTCTTTTCAAATCTGGGTGGAGGGAAGTTTTGAGTGTGAGTTCTTTGTTCTTTGTCTCGTGTCTGGGCCCTCTCGGCTATGAGAGTGACTTTGCTATCTCCTGGCTTTCTAATCTTCTGTTTCCAAGTTGTAAGTACAAAGATAGGAAGACCATAGGTTTATATTGTTTTCTTTTGTATTTACATGTGTGTAGTTGCTGGAATGTGTTAAATTGTATTCTTTTTGGATAAGTCTATTTCTTCTTCTTTTTTTCTTTTAAGCAAATGACCCTGTACTTGTCACCTTAATACAGAGAGACCATTTTTATGTCCTTTTCTTTCTTTTTATATAAAGCTTTCTTTTTAAGACCTGTTGGAGTCATGGGGAAATCTCTTTGTGTTAGATTTACTAGCCTGACTTTGCATACCCTCTGGGTGAAGGGCAGAGGGAAGAGATTAGATCTCTCGGTACTTGTGTTTTCCAGGACTGGAAACAGGGAGGGTGGAGTCCCTCTGTTTAGTTTCACGGAGCTTGCTTCTGTATATCTCTCCAGGAACCCAGGGAGGGAACACCTGGAGGGTAGGAGGGGGAAGGGAAATGGTATATACCCCTTTGTTGTAAGACTCAAGGAATTTGAGTCTTGGGGTCCCCTGGGGAAGGTGTTGGGGGAGACAACAGTGAGCTAGGCACTGTATAAATCCCTGGCTGGTGGCAGCGTTATTGGGTCCAAGCTGGTAACTAAGCTTGGAGATTTTCAGGCTAACACCCATATTTTGGACGCAAAGGTCCAGATCTGGGAAAAATGTTATGACAGATGGTCTCTGGAAAGGTATATTTGGTTGAAAGGCAAGAAAGGGGAGCAGCGTTCTTTGCTATGCCAGGTGTCCTTGTTGAGCGGAGGTCCTTTCCGAGGGGGTGTGCAAGCTTAAAGGTAGTTTGTTTTGCGGTGTGAAGCGTGTGACGATGCGGTTCTGGCGGGACCCAACTGAGAGTGCCAATTCAGGACCAATTGCTCAAACAGAGCAGTCACAGCCCAAGGCTGGGGTTTTTCCACCTCTAAGGCAAACTAAACCAGCCAGACAAAAATGACTTCGGTTTCACCCCACTGGCTAACCACAAGTCACACAAGCAATTTCCTTAGACACTCCAGTCTCCCAGTATCAACACCAGTGCCACTCGTCTTGGCGATGAATGGTTATGAAAACCAACACCCCAGTAAAATAAAAAGGTTCTCTTGATCCCAAAGGAGCAAGCCCCAGACCCAGGTCAATAGACACATCAAAGCTTACACACAAATCACGCTGTTGCCAATCCTTTAGAATCTAAAATCTAAAGGTTTAGTCATAAAGGGAAAAAGGTAGAGGTGAGGGCTAGAAGTGGTTAAACGGAATGAATTACATACAGTAATGGCAAAGTTCTTAGTTCAGGCTTGTAGCAGTGATGGAGTAAACTGCAGGTTCAAATCAATTCTCTAGAGAACATCCCCCACTGGGATGGGTCATCAGTCCTTTGTGTAGAGCTTCAGTTTGTAGCAAAGTCCCTCCAGAGGTAAGAAGCAGGATTGAAGACCAGATGGAGGTGAGGCATCAGCCTTAGATAGGCACTTGCACGTGTAAGAACACTTCTTTGTTCTTACTGTGGAAAATTACAGCAAAATGGAGTTTGGAATCACATGGGCAAGTCCCTGCATACTTTGCTGAGTCACAGGGTGTATCTGCCTCCTCTCAATGGGTCGATTGTGTAGCTGATGGTCCTTAATGGGCCATCAAGCAGGCTAAGCAGAGCTAACACCCACTTGTCTGGGATCTTTCCCAGTAACACAGCGCAAGTTTGAAATATAGACAGTATACAGCCAATATTCATAACTTCAACTACAACATGATACAGACATAGAGACAGCATAATCATAACCAGTAACCCGTAACCTGGTCTTAGACACCTTATATGACCCCCTTTACATAGGATCTGGTGCCACTACAGGACCTTGGTTGCAACCCATGTTCTATATGGTCCCAGTTTATATCAATAACGTCACAAAGCGATCGCTGGATGGGGTTTGTGCTGAGTTGACAGTGCGTGGCGGAGGGGGCAGGGTGTGTGGTGTGGGCATGGGGAATTAGCTCAAATGGTAGAGCGCTCGCTTAGTATGCGAGAGGTAGTGGGATCGATGCCCGCATTCTCCAGGCTGTTGCTCTTTCTCCTGTTCTCATCCCGACCCACCTGCACCATTTATGTCTGCGCAGAAAGGAGCATTGCGGTCCGCTCTTGGCTTGGCGGTAAGCCTTTTGTACCGAGGGAGCAAAAGGGGCAACTTCTCTTTCAGGAGTGTGTGTGTGTGTGTGTGTGTGTGTGAGTTCTTTTCTGTTGCCAGTCGCTTTGCATTTGTTTTTCCTGAGGTAGGCGTGGGAGGCCGAGTCAGGCGTGAAAGGCTATGAGCGGGAATGTGTCAATAATTGACGAAGGGGAAGGGGAATGGACTGTGAAAATGTTGTGGTTTAAAAGGCCCCATTGAAGCCAGGCAGGAGGCCCTGAACATGTTTTCCATTGCACCACCGTCCCTGTTCTGAGTGGGAATCAGGGCTGGGATCCCAACATTGTGCTGCGCGTGCTTGAGACAATCCCGGGTCCCTTGCGGGTCAGGGGGAGGATGCGGTGTCCCGGCTAGGAGGCAGGGCTAGCGTCGCGCCCCCGGCGTTCCGTTCTTACCTTGCGGCCTTGTCTTCGTGCCAGGCCTGTTAGGGAGCCTTTGAGCGGTAGCTGTGTGCGGGCTTCCCGGTGGGTGAATTGAGGGTAAACTAGGCGGCTGCCCAGCCCCCGGGGCAGCCGTGAGGATGAAGGGCTAGGTGTGTGTCGCTTATTCCTTTCAAGGGCTGGGCAGAGGCAAGCCTATAATTATGCGTAAGTGCCAGTGGCAGTTCTGCCTGACACCTTGAGTGACTCATGTCCCTTTGCTCCTGTCTTCCTTCGATAGCTCAGCTGGTAGAGCGGAGGACTGTAGGCTTTGTTCCCCTGGGAATCCTTAGGTCGCTGGTTCAACTCCGGCTCGAAGGAGTGGGCTTTTGTTTCCTCGGTTACATGCTCTTCTTTAGAGCGCCCACTCTGGCCACCGCCATGTTTCCCTCCATTCGTGCGACGAGACTGGCCACTGGAAGTCTGCTGCCTTTAAAGCACCCCTTGCCACTATTTTCATCTACCATGCCTGTTTCCAAGTACCTAGGCCACGGTTTACGCCTGTATAGGCAGAGTTCCTTTCTCTTCACCCTCCCGCACTCACAGCGTAGACATCTAGCTATGGTGCATGGGCAGCATGCGGAGCTTTCCTGATTGCCCCTAAACCTAGGGGCCAGAGATGCCGGCTACCTCCAGGGATCTGGTCAAAGCCAGGGCAGGCAGAGAGCCTGCCTTAGCCACACTGCGCCACAGAGCAGACTTTTAACGGCCTGGTCAACAGTGCTGAGGGGAGACACCAGTGTCCCTTATCGACCAGACGTTGCAGTCAAAAACTGGAAGTCTGGCAACCCTAATTGGAGGTTTACAGAAGGTGTTTAGGGTCTTCAGAAGGAAAACTCAGAACAGATACCATTTCCCACTCGCGTTACACTTAAACCATGAGGCAAAACAGAAGCCTCTGTTCTGTCAGAAGCGCCAGCTGAATTGCTTTTTCAATTGTAGTCAACAAACCAGATTGCCATAAGCTGAACTTTAAGACCCTCAAGTACACTGGACAAATTGGAGGAAAAGCATCGAAAAATCTTGATTATGTCTTTTTCTTAGTCTCCAACCCAGTGCTTTCAGTTCATCTGGCCTGCCAAGTTGTGACACCATCGCATCCGAGAAAAGCTGAGATTTTCATAAGCTGCACATGCAATTTTCTTGCTCAGGAGAAGTGGAGTGGAAGCTCATCTTTGCACATTTCTAATGCTTTGTAGTCTAAGACTGGGCAATGATTGCTGTATAGTTATGAGAGCATGGGGCTAAAACAAACATTTTCTGAGTTCTATTCCCAATTGCCACCGACTTGTGGTGGGATTTTGGGCAAATCCTTTAGCTTCTTTCTACCTCTGTTGATCCTTCTGTATAAATAGGAACAGCACTGGGACAAATTCCCAGCCACTGAGGACTTCATAACTGTCCCCATGCTGCACACCACAGCCACTAGGAACTTCACAGTGCGGGGTAGAACTCAGATTGTTTTCTGCTCCCAAAGTGAGGCCCCTAACACATTAAAATAAATAAATATAAATATACTGAGATATACCTATATCTCACAGAACTGGAAGGGACTCTGAAAGGTCATTGAGCCCAGCCCCCTGCCTTCACTGGCAGGACCAAGTGCTGATTTTTGCCCTAGATCCCTAAGTGGCCCCCTTGATGATTGAATTTACAATGCTGGGTTTAGGAGGCCAATGCTCAAATGACTGAGCTATCTCTCCCCAACTCTGATATGAAGAGACTCATTGTTAGTTGTTAGCAATATCTGGCCTGTCAGGGTTCCCTCCCCCCCCCGAACTCTGGGGTACAGATGTGAGGACCTGCATGAAAGACCCCCAAAGCTTATATTCTAGCAGCTTAGGTTAAAAACTTCCCCAAGGCACAAATTTCTGTCTTTGGACAGTATTGCTGCCACCACCAAGTGATTTAAACAAACATTCAGGGATGGGTCACTTGGAATCCCTAATTCCCCCCAAAATATCCCCCCAATACCCTTCATCCCCTTCCCTGGGGAGGCTTGAGAATAATATATAAACTAACTGCCTTAGCAATGTGCGTACAGACCAGACTCATCTTTAGGACACTGAAATCAATCAGGTTCTTAAAAGAACTTTATTATAAAGCCTCTGTTTTCAAGAAGCTGGGAATGGGTGACAGGGGATGGATCACTTGATGATTCCCTGTTCTGTTCATTCCCTCTGGGACACTTGGCACTGGCTACTGTTGGAAGACAGGATACTGGGCTAGCAGGACCCTGGGTCTGACGCAGTAGGGCCATTCTTATGTTCTAAAATGTGGTTTCTGTCTCCGCTGTCGATACTCAGTTACACCCTCACAGCTGGAGAAACACAGGCTGGGCTCAGAGCATCCTAACTCAGCAGAAGGAAAACTGCCAGAAAGTTTGTGCTGGTTCCCATTTGGGGTGCAGTCCCCATTAGGGACTGACCCACTGAGTTCCCACTCCTGCCATGGGTTTCTTTGTGGTGACTGCAGATATCTAGCTGTTTTAATATCTGTGTAATTCCCATGCAGTTCCTGAAGGTGGCATCCATGCACCATAATGCTCAGCATCACAGTGGAGGAAGGTAGGGTGAGTGAATGAGGTGTTGAACTTTTTTTAAACTTGGTTTTACATTCATTATTTAATTAGAGGAGAGTGAAACAACTGGGGGTGATGGGACTGTAACATCAGAAACGGGGCAAGGAGCTTGCAGCTCTGGAAGAGAAGATTACTTTGCAGAGCTAGGCATGCACACAACAAACATCCATTCCCCGCACACCTTCCCATCCAGATTCAAGCACGTACCTGTCCGCTCCCCGCTGGATGCAGCAGAGTCCCTCTCCCTTCCCTAAGCTCATTCTGCTCTCTTGAAATCAGAGACCTCACGCACCCGTCACTTGTCTTGTCCCACAGAAAAAATGGCCAGTGGCAAACACCACGTCGTTGCTCACTGGTATGTGTTTCGATGAAGTTTACCATTAGCAAACAGTAAGCTTCACCAGTCAAGTGGCAATATAACAAAAACACCTTATTGTCATTTGGACACTGCATACAAGAGGACAGAGCTGTGGTTGCTCTGAGAGCACTTAACAGGCCGCACTTTCTGGGTGTTAAATCTCACGTTCGCCATTTGGTTAACGTGAGTTTAACACACTCGACAGGAATGGGGTGGGGTGTTTAGGCTCAGTCACAAAGAGAAGCAGACTGAGGGGACACCCCATTTTCCTTCAGCCTCATCTTGGTGGGGTAACCCAGACAGCATTCTGCCCCAGGAGTGACGGTTTAGTCCCAGGAGAGGTGTCTCGGGAAGCTAGGCGGCTGATGGGTTAAAGCCGTTGTGGTTGCATCCTGGATTGGAGAATAGCAGTAATTACTGTGCAGATAGCTCGGCACGTCACTGGAGAAGGCTCATTCAATCTCTTCAGGGCAGGTAGAGGTTTAGAAAACTCATTTGATGGAAATAACCACATGCGGTTTTCCTGGATGGGAGCGGTGCTGCAAGGAAAGTTCATTGCACCTTTACTTGCAATGCCACACGACTTTAACCTTACAGCTGGAGTCCTATGGCCTGAAGCCAAACTGCCAGGACCTGTAACATAAGCAGGCTCAAGGCAGAATAGGACTCGGATGGGAGACAACCCCCCCACCACCAGAAAGCCCAGGTGTTGCTGATATAGTAGGTGACACTCTTCCCTGTGCACCTGCATCCACCGGGCGGTTGCTCTGTGCCCCAGAGCAGATGAAAGGGGTTGTGTAACACGTACAGTTCCTGCTTCTGGAAGGCATGAGCTCAGCACTTGGGCCCAGATGAAGGCGTTTGCAATGGCTGGAGGCGGAGCTGCCTCCGTTACCAATGCAGCAGTGCAAGAAGCGCCAGGCCAATCGTTCCCGACCCCGCCCGGGCTGCTCTCCTCCTGGCTGGCTGAATCAAGAGCTTTCCCTGCTGCCTGCTCTCTCCCAACACGGCCTTGTAACGCCAGCCACAACAAGCTGGCAGCGTGGGGCCGCCCTTGGGCCTGGCCTCAGCTAGGTGCCAGCCGGTGGCAATGGGTCAGCAGCCTCCCACTCACGAGCACCTTCTGGCAGGTCTGCTCCCGACAGCGGCTGGGCTCCAATTGAGCGCCGCTGGCCGGCTTTTATACTTCCGGGTCACCTCCTGACCCTCTGAGGGGCGGGTCCAGTGCCCTGTGGCCCCGCCCCTTCTGGCCCCTGGCAGGGCTCGGCCCTCCCTGAGGAGGAGGGGAGCCACACTGCCTCGCTACAGCACAGTCTAAGGGTGGCATGTAGTTGTGATCCTGCCCACAGCCCCATGGGCCATGGTGGGTGTCCCTGATGAGCCGGCCCCAGTACTATCAGCTGTCGCTCTGAATTCTTCCCCCGCCCACCCCTCTCCTTCATACTGGCAGTCGGATGGCTTGGCCTGGCCCCTGTTACACTGGCTTTCCCAAGTAACAGGCCTGTTCGGCTCAGCCTGATCAGACATCGTAGCAGGGGAATGAGAGAGAGAGATCCGGGTTTGGGGCACAGTAGAAGTCTCACGCTGTTCTGTTTCTGTTACTAATGCTGTAACACCCCCACAGTGGGATTGCAGGCCCCTTGCAGACTGAACTGATTCTCCTGCTCTGGGAGCACAGACCTCCAGCCAGTGATGAGTTGCCAAAATCTTAACAACCGGTTCCCTATAAAAAGTTCTGATTTAAGGCGGGGAGCAGCGGTGGGGCCAGGGCGGGGGGACACATACCCGTGGGGCCAGGGGCCCCTGCAGGGCTTGGGGCAAATTGCTTCACTTGCCCCCCTGGCAACCCTAGAGCTTGCAGCCCCCTCCCCCCTTCCCTTGCCAGCAGCTCAAAGCAGCAGGATGACTCAGGTGCTCAGCTGAGCTGCCCAGCTGCTGGCCATGCTGTGGCTCTTTGGGGTGGGGGAAGCAGAGGAGGGCCTGGGGGAGACATCCTTTTGGGGCCAAGGACCCCTGCAGGGCCCGGGCCAATTGCCCCACTAGCCCCCTCCCCTCCTCTCTGGCCAGCTGTGGAGCTTGCTGCAGGACCCCTCCCTCCACAGACACACCTTGCCGGGCTGCTCCAAAAGCGGCAGCAGGACGACTCCGGAGCTCAGCTGAGCTGCCCAGCTGGTGCCAGCGGCTTGTCACCCTGCAGCTGGGGGGAAGCAGGGGAAGGGCCAGGGGAGCCTCAGCCTCCCCAGCTGGGACTCCTGGGAGCAACAGGATTGTCCGGCCTGCGGACCGGAGTTGTTTGCCTTCCCCCTGGCCCTTTAACAACCGGTTCTCCACGGAGGTCTAATTTTAGCAACCGGTTCTTGGGAACCTGCGGGAACCGGCTCCAGCTCACCACTGCCTCCAGCACTTGAGCTAGACTGTCAGCTCTTTAGGCAGGGGCTGGCTTTTTGTTCTGTGTTTGTGCAGCGCCTAGCACAATAGAGGCTGGTCCCTGATGGGGGCTCCCAGGTGCTTCAGTAGTAGGGTGACCAGATAGGAAATGTAAAAAATCGGGACAGGAGGTGAGGGGTAATAGGCGCCTGCATAAGACAAAGCCCTGAATATTGAGACCGTCCCTATAAAATCAGGACGTCTGGTCATCCTATTCAGTAGTACAAACAGTGAATAATTAAGGAGAAGCCCTGTTAGCAATGTGGGGCCTCGGATACACAGCTGCAGAGGGCGGTGGCACTCAGACACACTGCCCATCATATTGTAAATGCTTTGCACTTATGTAGCACCGGTGAGCACTTCAAGCCTCTTCGCAAACGTCGGGTTATGGGGTGACACTGAACAAAGGCATAAGGGACTGAGCAGAACGAAAGGGGAATCGCAGAAGGTGGGGCAGAGCGGGGCGAGACACAGACAGTGCAGTGAGCTCTCCTACTGCAAGAATGATCACAGCAGATTTGGGCTCAGTTATTCATCACCTCTATCCATCTGTTGAGCATCCACAGCCAACAAAAGCCAGCTCAGCTTTGTCTGGTGCGGAGATCTCCTGGCTGTGTCCTTGAAGGCAAGAAGGATACAGCCCGTGTTCTGCACACAGCCGTCCAGGACAAGGGCTCCCATTCCCACTCTCCTTTGCTGCCTGGTGTTAGAAGGGGGAAGGAGAAAACCCGACAGCAGCAGGAGCGAGGCAGACAACAAAAACCGTGAACACAGCGCGGAGCCAAGCTTTCCATTTGGAAACAGACGACGGCACGCCAGATGCTCTCCATTTTAAAGTGGCCCAACTGGCCTTGGGACAGGAATGACAAACCAGCCGTTTGCCTTCCTGACCCTTCCATGGCCAGCAGGCCCCACGTGTGAGCTGGTTTTAAAGCATTGCTCCTCCTTCGATTGCCCAGAGAGGCCCTGTTTGATCGGGTGGCTGGACCCCGCTCAGGATGGGAGTAACACACCCCAGCTATTGTTTCTGGCTGCCAGGAGCAACGCTGAGTGTCAGTGCATTGCCCCTTTCACTGCCAGGGAGAGCGAATGACACAGACAGAGCCATGACTGAATTAGATTCACCGGGGTCGTGAGCTCTCTGACGAAGCCAGAAAAGAATCTCTGACGAGCCATCCCTGATGTAATGAGTGGGAAGGACCGGAGCCCAGCGTGCAATTTAGTTTGGCAGCTTTCTATGGACAATCAAAGGTCAGACTGTGGTGTCACTTTGTCTCTTTTTTTTTTGGGTCTGTTTCGTGGCTTTTGTTCAAGGCTGCGTCCTTGAGGACACAGATCCTCTACCCCGGTGGAGAGCGAGCAGCATGGGTGGGCAAGCGGCTCTTTGTTATAGCAGGGCTTAGCATGCAAATTGCTCGCTTTAACCCAAGCTGCCGGGGGTGGGAATGCAGGACAGACCTGTGCTGGAAACGGACTGAAGACGGAAGAGCTCTGATCCCAGCTCCGGCGCTGCGCGTCATGCCCCTTTTGAGCTGCAGATTTTTATTATTTATTATATTTGTAGTGGTGCAGTTTGTAGATGCTTCATCGTGGGAGGTACTGTACAATCACAGAACAAAAAGACAGTCCCTGCCCCAAATGGCTTCCAAGCTAATGTAGGAGACAGCTGGTGGATATAGACAGACCAATGGGGAAATACAAGGAAACACAGAGACAATATTCATCCTCATGACAGGCAGTGGCCTCCGCACACTGGCAGCCGAACTGTCCTCAAGTTTTTTGAGATATTTAATATGTTAATTAACTGTCAGTCATTTAGCTGGTAGGGGCAGGGAGAGTTCCCTATGTTTGTGTATCAGGCCTAGCACAATGTACCCCCGTCCTGGCTGCTGTCCCACCCGTTACTGTAACATACATACCAAATAATCACAGACATTGTGCTCTCTGCTCCTGGATTTCACTAGTGTTACCCGTTGGGGTATTTTATGCTCGCGAAAGGAAAGAAGCGAAGAAGTTGGTATTCCATCCCAGCCTACATTTCCAGCTCTAACGCTGCGTGGATCAAAGCAGCAGCACCTGGCATGGCTTTCTAAGCCAGCCAGTGGTTAGTGAGTTGGAGGCTGGGGGAAGATCCTCGACAAGGAGAGAGACCAGCCTTAAAGTTTGTAAATTTGAAACCAAAGTGGCTAGAAAATTGATCATCTCCCATGCTCATCACAGAATCATAGAATATTAGGGTTGGAAGAGACCTCAGGATGTCATCTAGTCCAAACCCCTGCTCAAAGCAGGACCAATCCTCAACTAAATCATCCCAGCCAGGGCTTTGTCAAGCCGGGCCATAAAAACCTCTAAGGAAGGGGATTCCACCACCTCTCTAGGTAACCCATTCCAGTGTTTCACCACTCTCCTAGTGAGATAAGCCCATCAGCCAGGCAGCAAAGGAGCCAGGTGGGTGAGCTGGCAAGAAATCAGTCTGGGTTCGAAAGAGGCCTGGCAAGCAGCATTCTGTTGGAGAATTTTTTCAAAAATCAAACCACCTCAGCACAGCCTTTAGATTTTGACAAACCAGCAAATTCCAACAAAAATGTTTAGTCAAACTTTTTCTGAAAGTAAATAACTCTAAGGGCAGGGCAGTCATCTAAAGTGAACTGGGTCACATGGTAAGCTGGGTCCATTCAAAGAATGCATTTTAATACAGCTAAATGCAACATTATACAACTAGGAACAAGGAGTGCAGGCTGTACCTACAGGTGGGGGCTGTTTCCTGGAAAGCCGGGACTCTGAAAAGGATCTAGGTTTAAGTAACTCTGGTGGAAGGTTTTCTACTATTAAGCAGAACATTCTGGACAGCTGTTGAGCAATGCTCTTTCTCCACACTTCGACACTGATGACCCACGCTGTGAGGTGCAGCATTGGAAGATTTGGGGGGCAGCACTCATCCGTGGTTCTATGCCAGGATGTCTTTGGTCCCTGGCAATGGTAAGGGGTCCTGAGAGGACAGAATGTGGAGGTCTGAATACCATGTCTGTCTTGGCCAGGTAGGAGCACGGCCGGTGCAACCACTAGGCGAACTAGGTGGCTGCCTAGGGCACCTAGTGGTTGAGGGTGCTTAAAAGCATGGAGTGGAGGTGAGCTGGGGTGGGGGAGCACGGGGAGGGCCGCCCACAGTAACGGGGGAGGTGCACAGGGGAACCGCTACCCGCCTCAGATCACCTCCACTCTGCCTCCTCCGCTGAGCACACAGCCCTCGCTCTAATTCCCCTCCAATTGGTGCCGCAAGCCTGGGAGGGGAGGAGAATTAGAGCGGCGCCGGCATGCTCAGTGGAGGAGGCGGAGTGGAGATGAGCTGGGGTGGGCTCCCCGGGCAGGGTTAGCTGCCGTGGAAGGGGGGTAGCTACTGCGGGGGGGGCTCCCTAGTAGGTGGTGGGGGGCTCCTCTGGTGGGAGGGGTGAGGGGGTGTGGTTAGCTGCCGCGGGGAGGGTGGGGGGTGGCGCAAGGTGGAAGTTTCACCTAGGGCGCGAAACTTCCTTGCACTGGCCCTGGGTAGGAGCAATCAGGAGCATTCTGCCACAGTTTTGCTGGAGTTTGCTGGTGATTCTGGGAATCAAGGACACTGCTGGGAAAGCATAAAGGAGGTCCTTGTCCCACGGGAACAGAAAAGCGTCCATTATTGATCCAGGGCTGTGATTTGCTCTGGAACAGAAATGGGGACACTTCCTGTTCTGCCAGGTCATGAGTAGGTCCATGGGCGCAAAACCCTCTGTGCAAAACACTCAAGCCAAAACATTCACATTGAGACACCATCGGTGATCTAAGTTGAAGGATCTGCTCAGATCCATTAATCCATTTTGAACTCAGGGCAGATAAGATGCTTTCTGAATACACCAGTTCCATAACTTGACTACCTTCTGGCAAAGGCTGTTGAACATGGCAGCACTTTCCTTGTTCACATGAAATGCTGCTGGGGTGTTGTTGGTGAGAACCTGGACTATCAAATCCTGAAGTACCCCAATTAATTCTATCCTTTAGACAGGTGATAAGACTGACTTCTCTCCGTTTAGTTGCAGGCCCAGTACGTTGAAGACACACAATGAACATTGACCTGAACCTGGTATCTGAGGCAGCCCCAAACTACCTCCATAAGTCGCTAGCACTGCCATGCACACGGTAAATTCCCCCAGGGCTTATGACAGGCAGAATGGCGTTACTGTGAATTTTGGTTGTGTCCTACTATGAACCTCAGGACATTCCTGTGGCCAGGTTGGATTGCCATGCAGAAGGAGGCATCTTTTAAGTCGAGGGCAGCAGACCAGTCTCTCAGATCTAGGGAAGGCATAATCATGGCCAGAGAAACCACCTGGACCTTTGTCTTCCTCATGTATCTGTTCAGATTCTTAAGGTCTAGGATGGGTCTGAGACCTCCTGTGGCCTTGCAAATTAGACAGTATCGGGAATAGAACCTCCTGCTCCAATGGAGAGCAGGCACTTCCTCTATCTCTCCCAAGGAATGTAAAGTCTACACTTCTTGGCTTAGCACAGACTAATGAGTGGGGTCTCTGAAGAGGTGTGTGGAGAGGGAGTGGGATAAGGAAGAGGGGATAGTAGGGAAGTGGAAGATATATCTTGGTTCCACTGAGCTTAGCACCCACTTGTCTAAGGAGATGAACTGCTGGACATATAAGAAACGGGACAATCTATCCCAGAAAGGCAGGGAAAGGCCAGATAGATCTGGGTCAGGTAGCATGCTGTCCTTAATGCAGAAGTCAGATCTGCTGTTTTAAGGCCTGGGGAGGCCTCAGACCAGAGGAAGTGGAATGCATCTACCTCCTCCTCTGTGATCTTTGCCTCTACTTACATTGGTCAGCCTGATAGATGGGGTAATACTGCTGTCTAGGCTGCTGTGGGGCACCGTATTTTGTCCTCTTTGTTATGAATGGGGAGAGGCAGAAGGACTTTGGACCAGTTCTCAAGACCTTTAGGATGTGCAAAGCCTCATCTGTTTTGGAGGAGAACCCTCAAAAGAGAGAGGTCCTCAGCTGTGTGTTGCATTACTGTAGGAATTCCCAAGGATTGCAACCCAGGAGGAGCGGTACATTGTTACAGCTGTCACGGTGGCCCTGGCTGCAGAGTCCCCTATGTCCAGGAAAACCTGCTGTGCTGCACCACAACTGAAAGTGCGTCCCTTGAATCTTCAGGCAACCTGGTGACAAAGCGGGATAGGGCCTCCCCACTGGAGAAGTCACACAGCAATAACAGGGTGTGATGGTTGGCAATCTGGTATTGTAGATTTGCCCTGGAATTCTGCCTCCCTCTCCCCCTCCCCAATCAAGCTTTTAAGTGTCTTTGTTGTTGGGGGGTAGTCTAAGCACAGCCCTGACGACTTCTCTCACTCACGGCAGCCACAGCTAATGAGCATGGGTAGGATGTAAATGGAACCATGTAAACCCCTGGGATTGAACCTGGTATTTCCAGTCCATTTGTTTGGCCAGTGGAGAAGTGCAGGAAGGGGTCTGCCAGATCATTTTGATTGGCTGAATGATTAATTACTATGTAACCAATGGGTCAGGAAACAGTACGTGTATGGGCTGCAGTGCCAGTGGTTGTGACGAAGCCAGCAATGATCAGTCAAATGCACAGGAGTTGGGCAGCTGTTCCATACCAACCAGCCCCTCAGGGCTGTTGGGGAAATGTGCCTGCTGGGGGATTTACTCAGACAAGGGGCTGTAGATCTGGAAGCCGGAGGCATTCCACAAGGGGGCACTGGCAGAGTATTGGGCCCCAAGCGGCCCAATTCCTGGATGGGCCCTTTTCCAAGCCCCAGCAACAAGAACAAAGACGAGAGTGAGCTCTAGACTATCGATACCAGGAAACCTGAGAGTCGATTTTAAAGTCCAATGAGAACTTGGAGTCCCTTGAGGACCAGGGAGATGTGGTGCTGGGAGGAGTCCTCAGGGCCCTCAGTCAAGACCTATGTCTGGATGCATTACTGGAGGCAGCATGGATGGCTTCTTAGCCGCTGGAAATACTCAGTATGGGGAGGATCCTGAACTGGCCCCATGGAAGGTGCCAGTACTGAGCGGAAGGCAGGTGGTGCCATGGAGGAACCGATGCTGACAATCTAGAAGACTGCATCAGTGCCGAGTGATGTTCTTCACGCTGAAGCAAAGGTGATGTCGATACTAACAAGCATAACAAGTGTCTAGCCATGGCCTAAGCCTCCGGCATGGTAGGTACCAACATGGCTGCTGACCGCAGTGGTCAGGGAAGACTGTTCTGCCACGATTGGAGAAGTATCTGGGCCCAGCAGTCCTTGAGAGGGAACTGGAGTTCACAGCTGAGGTCTCTCTGAGTGAGTTGGCACCAGGGAGGAGTGAGCCAAAGGAGGTGCTCTATCTTTGGTACCTGAAGGACCCTCTGCGGAAGAGACCTACACCCTAAACTCTGAGGAGCCAGATGCAGACTTCTGTGCTTGTGTTTCTGAGGCGGGTGGCTCTGATTCCCTGGGCCTCAAAGAGGATGGTCCTGGAGACAGGGATCTTCTGCGGCCTTTTTCAGCTGATTTAGCCAGTGGAACGCTTTGGGAAGGAGTCTTTGAAGAGCTTCCTTTTAGACAATGCCGGGGGCTCCGACTCTGGTGGAATGGCACCCTACATGATGATAGATCGGAGGTGCTCCTTGCCCAGCTTCTTCATCCTAGTCTTGATGCCACAACAGATAGAGTACCTAGCTCTGATGTGGCCTTCTACCAAACATGCAAGATTGAGGAGGGAGAGTCACAGCTTCCTGCAGCCTGCACCAGGTTTGAAGTCCAGGGTTCCTGACATAGATTCTGCCAGTACTGGTGGGGTCCCGACAGCTGCTGGACTGGAAAAGCCCTAAAAGAAGGGCTAAATTGAAAGAAATAAACTTCAAATTATACAACAATAAAAGAAAAGAAAGATCCGAAGAGCTTTTTGAGTAACACTAGGTAGCTGGTGTTCCTGGTGAATAGCTGCTCGAACACTTCCACCACTAACCACGGACAGTACTAAGGAACAGGAGGAGGGATCAGTCTCTGCCCTTTATACTAGCACAAACTTGGCAGTGGGCAGGGCCACTCCTCCAGGTACTGCTAGGGGAAACTCTCTGGCACCAGTGCACATGTGCACACACTTACAGTGTAATGGACATATGCAAGCGCTCCAAGAAGTATGGTCCCTTCTGGCCTGTAGCCGAACTGCTCCAAGCTGTTGGCCTGACAAAGCCCTTCAAACAAAGCAGATTTGAGCTTGCTAGGGCGAAGTCCAAGAACAACTAGGCTCAGTGGGACGATCTATTGGGTTGATCCAGTGGGTTTCTTTCCCCGAGCCCAGTCAGCAGTGAACCAATGTCACAGCGTATTGTTTTGTATCCACCGTGCTGGCAGGTGGATCATCTTCAGATGAGCTGTAATGACACCCTAAGCAGTCAGGGACCTTAAAGGAGGGAGGGATAGCTCAGTGGTTTGAGCATTAGCCTGCTAAACCCAGGGTTGTGAGTTCAATCCTTGAGGGGGCCATTTGGGGATTGGCCCTGCTTTGAGCAAGGGGTTGGACTAGATGATCTCTTGAGGTCCCTTCCAACCCTAATAATCTAAGAACCTACAACACTTCAGTAGCAGGCACCAAACCTGGTGTCTTACCCTAGCTCCAGCTCAGGTAGTCACATTGTCCTGTTAGAATTCCCTGCTGTGGTTTCACTTGGATACTGCATACATCCCTCCTGGTTCTAAGCCGTTATGTCACAAGCCAGCTGTCAAGCAGTGCTCTGGCCCACATGCAGCTCGTGGGATCTTTGACCATGATTTGCCAAAAAGTGTTCTTGCAATATTTGGTGTCTTACTTGAAACACCTTAAAGGGGCCTGATGTAGAGAAAGGGCTGAGAAGCTGCCTTCTGAGAGCCAGGCCCCTTCAATTGGCTCTATTTGGGCACTCAAACATCACTAGATACTGCTGAAAAATCTCATAGTCCTGACCTGTTACCACCAGCAACTCATAGGGGCTGAGAGGTTTTTCATTCACACACAGGATCCTCCTCTCTATTTATATTGTACAGATCACTGCCCACATAAAACACACTGCTCTTCATTCCACACCCAGAGCCTACACAGACGTGAGATTCATTCACACTGATGACTCAATGGTGCCATTGACTCAAACCCATCGAGAACAATGGGATTATCATCATAGGCTGGAGACAGCTCTTGCATTCAGCTCATCAAAGGATAGAGATGCTAGGTCCCTGAGCATCTTCCATCCCCAATCATTTCACCAAGCTCTGACTGGGCCACTAAGGCATAACTTGGACAAGACACAAGGCTGAAGGCTGCATGCTGTCTGTGGAGGTGTGCACAGCGCCCCACAATCTCACAAGGAGATGTTGCAAACGAAGACACTTCAGTCATGGAGGGCCGAAAGGAAGCATTTAATGGCTGCTATTGGTTGAAGGGAACTCCCTCACTGTGAGAACCAAACATATCTCTCAGCGATGGGCAGTCACTGATGGTACTAAGCAGTTTGCGGCAGAACCAGGCATGAGTACTTTGTCAGCTTCATTACACAGCACTCACAGAACTTTTCGCCAAAAGTTGGATGGCCAGGGTCCGATGCTGACACCTCACCCCATTCTGGTAGAGAGATGAGCCAGTGTGGCCGCAGGAAACTGTATTGGAGAAAGAAGAATATTATCTTCATTTGCACTTAGTTTTTCAGGAATGCAAGGAAGATGATTCAGAGGGAGCAGTTCAGTGCCTTCTCCCTTGCAGCTTGCACTAGCCAGAAAAATGACTCATCTCTTCAGGTCTCCACTGACGTGTTTTCCACCCTTGCCGCTGAGATGTTTTCCTCTCCTTCAGCAATTAAAAAAAGTTAATTGCCCTCACCAACTTTCAAATGCCCTGGGATACAGGCTGAGAGACACTAAACAAATCCACTTTAGCTGGCACCAGCAAAAGCTCTATATGCCATATTTATGGTTTGTGTCGGTGAGCTCTGATCTGGGAGTCAGGAGAACTGTGTTGCAATCACACTGGTGGTGTAACCTTGGGCGAGTCATTTCTCTGGGCCTCTATTTCTAATCCCACCCTTTGCCTGTTTAGATTGCAAACTCTTTAAAGTAAGGGCTAATTTCTTTCATACAGTGGGGACTCAACTGAGGCCTCCAGATTCTACCTTGCTGCAAACAGCAATACGCCCCACCACTGCTTTGACATTTCATCTACGGTATAAAATTACATATTACAATTTCATTCTAGGTAGACCTTCACACCCCAAGATGCTTATCCTGGGCTCTGGCTGCCCTTGGCATACATTGAAAAGACGAGTTACCAAACGTAAGTCATCCTAAGCAGCAGCACTGCTCATCTTCCCACCCTATCAAGCACCAGCTAATCATCAGTCATGTGCCCCATTGCGCTTTCTGAAAGGGGAATCTCACGCTCAGCTGACCCAATGTCTGCTCAAACTGATCGGCTGTGCAGCATGCCAGCAAGGTCAACAGATTGAGGGGGTTTCACTTACCTCCAAGAGTGGAATTCCTATGGAGGGATCGGTGATGCAGCACCAGCAGCCCTCTCCTGTACATCACAAGAAGGCTCCAGCCAGAAGGTCTTGACTCTTTTAACATCGCTGTTCCATTTGTGCAAAATGTGCAGCGCCTGGATGCGTGCATTGCCAGAGACGGGGGGTACATCGCACTGCCAACGTTAACCAGTGCAATGCCTTCTGGTGTTATTGCAAGCAGGAAGCGGAGAGCAGCATGGAGGGAGTGGAGATTATGTTTGTTCTGGATCCAGCAAGAGCAGCCATGCATCGCAAAACCCGGTGTCTCAGCTTATATGGGGAGAACATCCAGGATAAAAAGGGAACCATTTTAATAGCAACCAAGCCAGAGCCAAATAATAATGATGATGAAGCTTAGTGCATATCCCTAGATCTCCAAGTGCCTTGCAAAGGATGGGTTAATAACAGCTTGAAAGCTCTTTGGTCTAGGGGCTGACTTTTTGTTGTGTGTTTGTACACTGCCTAGCACAATGGGGTCCTGGCCCATGACTGGGGATCCTAGGAGCTACCATAATAGAAACACACAATAACTTCTTTCCAGGGCCGCCGGGGGGTGGGGGAGTGGGGCAATTTGCCCCAGGTCCTGGGCCCTGCAGGGGCCCCGTGAGCCCTGGCCTGGTGGAAGTCCGGGTCTTCGGCAGCATTTCGGCAGCGGGGGGCCCTTCAGTCATTCTGGGTCTTCGGCTGCATTTTGGCAGTAGGGGGACCTTCAGTCGCTTCAGGTCTTCATCAGCATTTCAGCAGCGAGGGGCCCTTCAGTCGCTCCGGGTCTTTGGCAGCATTTCGGAGGTGGGGGTCCCTTCAGTGCTGCCAAAGACCCAGACTGCCACCAGGTGAGTACAAGCGCCACAACTCCCCCGCTTTGCCCCAGGCCCCCTGAATCTTTTGGGTGGCCCTGCTTCTTTCACAGATGGGGAAACTGAGGCACAGAAAAGGAACAGGATTTCCCAGAGGTCACCCAGCAAAGCAGTGGCCAAGATGGGAACAGAAGTGAAATCTCCTGTTTCCCAGTGCTGGACCACATTGAAAATGAGTGCAAGTTATCAAGCATCAACTTTTCTAGTAGGGACAGCTCACAACATTTTGGCACCTGAGGCGGGGAGCTCAAATGATGCCCCCTCACTTGGGCCAAAACTTTGAAAGGTCTCAATTCTGTCTTCTTCCTGTTCTGCTCCTCTCATGGTACTGCTCTGCTACCTACCCCACTAAAGGAGAACTAACAACCTAAAATGCCTTGTTGAAAAATTTTAAGTAACGCAACTTTCAAACTCCTGAACAGCAAATGTAACTTTTCTTGTCTGCATAGTAAACATTGGCATTTTTATCTATTTGAATAATCAACGTGGTGCTTTCTGTGCCTTCTTGGTTGCAAGGATTTGAACTGTTTCCTGAAGGTCCACAGTCTGGGCCAGCTCATGCTCTATTGAGACAGTTGCAAGGACGACCAGCCTCTCCTGTGTCATTGCGGAGCGCAGATGTGTTTTTATTAACTTCAGCATCACTGACCACCAAGTTCAATGAATGAGAACTGCATGGGACAAAAAAAACTTGAGGGTTTAACTTTCAGATCTATGTCTGCACTTCTCTGTTCTTTCCTCTCATGTTGGCACCATTGTCATAGCCCTGACCTCTCATGTCAGCTATCGCAATTCCTGTATCTTACAGCTTTTTAAGAAGCACATTAGTCATACCAGCTTCTGTAGTTTCATCAGTGTCAATAAATTGTAGAAAATGCTGACAGTCACCATTGCAGGGACATTTTCACTAGGTTCTATTGTTACAAAACTCACCATTAAAGTCATTTGTTCCGTATGGCTGATGTCAGGAGTGCAGTCCAGATTAACAGAGTAATATCTTGTTGACTTCAGATCTGCTACAATCTACTGTTAGACTTTTGTTGCCAGTAACTAAATGATCTCATATTGAATTGTTTTTCCAAGGCAGTGGGTGGTGACTCTTCTTAGATGCTCCTGGAGTACAGCATCAAACTCAGCCATCAGCTCTGCAATTTTAAGGAAGTTTCCATTGTTTGGCACATATAGCTGATCTGAAGTTCCACACAGTGCTAGGTTTTGGGTAGCAAGCATTCTCACAATGGCAATGAGCCTTTTCAGAACAGTAAAGAGACTCTGTTTCAATCTTCTCTTGATGCTGATCATCTGTGGTGGCCTTTAACCTTACTCTCATCTCAAGCTCTTTCCACCTATAGAATGCTATCTGGTGATTTGCGGCCTCCTCATGGCATGCCAGATTTCTACCCAAATTTTTCCAGTCCTTTCTTTCTGTAGAACCCAATGTGACTGGAACATTAGACTGGAAGAGTCTGAAACAAAAACAGTTTTTGAGTACATAAGCCATGGCCTCTCCACTTTGTCACCATTAGGGATTTCACACCAGTAATGTGTTGGATGGAAACTTCTATTTTCATTATCTTTGGGAAACATGAAGTTTTTCACTTGCTGTGGCCCAGGCAGTACAAGAAAGTCCCTCAGGCTACTGCTCAAGTGGGTCCACAGTCCTGGATCATCTAGACTTAAGGATCTAAACTCAGCAGCAGCTGTTTCTTGTGCCTCCGCCACACTCTTCTCTGATCTACACTTTTCTTTAGGCATGTGCATAGTTACATCCATTTGAGATGGAGATATGGATGCTGCAGTAGCTGCCAGGTCACCTGCACTCTAACTGGAGGATCAGGCATCTCCTCACCACTCACATCCTCACTGGCCGGAAGGCTCACTGTGAACATTTGTGTCTGTGTATCTCAGGAGAGCTCCTTCCTGCTTAGATAGAAAAGCTCCCTTTGCTTTCTTTCTTTTTCTGAGTGCTGCCCCAGAGGGGCGTTTTCTTCTTTCACTCATGGCTGCTGTTCTGTGCCAGCTATAGTGGCTCTCAACACTCAGTTGAAGGGGACAAATAAGCAGGCTGGCAGCAGGGCCTGAGTGAGGGAAGATATCAGCGTCTTAAGGGCCTAACTGGCTCCTACTACTTCAGTTGACTGCCCGTTCTCCTCAAGTGGGTTCAGGGAAGCAGCAGGAAACAGGAAGCTCCCTGAGAAGCTGGTGTTAATCAGTCCAGGCTCCTGTGGGTGCTGGAGAGGTACATAAGAGACTCCTCCTCCTCTCTCTCCCTGCAGCTCCTGTTGCTTTCTGTTATTCCCTCTCACTTTTTCTCCTGCCTGCCTGTTATGTCTCTTGTGCCCTCCTTCCTTCAGCACAGCACTCCACCATCTCTGGGCATCTAGAGCAGAGAGAATACATATGCACCAGCAGCAGACACAATTTTCTACACTCTGGGTCCTAGTGGCGCCCTCCTACAGTCTGACACCTGAGATGTTCGCCCCATCGTAAGGGCAGCTCTGTTTTCTAGGCAGCACTATAGAGGAACAGTTGCCTAAAATAGCGTTGGGGGGCTCTATACAGTAGTATAACATGGGAGTGGGGTTATTCTGCAAGATGGTGGGAAAAGTATAGGTGCATTTTTATAGCCTTAAATCTATGGGGGAGTATCATAACCTTAGTCCCACATTTGGACCTTAGCGTCCAAAATATGGGGGTTAGCATGAAAACCTCCAAGCTTAGTTACCAGCTTGGACCTGGTACCTGCTGCCACCACCCAATAAATTAGAGTGTTTTGGGGCACTCTGGTCCCCCTGAAAAACCTTCCCTGGGACCCCAAGACCCAAATCCCTTGAGTCTCACAACAAAGGGAAATAATCCTTTTTTCCTTCCCCCCTCCAGGTGCTCCTGGAGAGATACACAGACACAAGCTCTGTGAAACTACACAGAGAGACTCCCCCTCTCTGTTCCCAATCCTGGAAACAAAAAGTACTTTCCTATTCCCCCAGAGGGAATGCAAAATCAGGCTAGCAATGCAACACACAGATCTCCCCTTGATTTCTTACTCCCACCAATTCCCTGGTGAGTACAGACTCAATTTCCCTGAAGTAAAGAAAAACTCCAACAGGTCTTAAAAGAAAGCTTTATATAAAAAGAAAGAAAAATACATACAAATGTTCTCTCTGTATTAAGATGATACAATACAGGGTCGATTGCTTAAAAGAATATTGAATAAACAGCCTTATTCAAAAGGAATACAAATCAAAGCACTGCAGCACTTATATTCATGCAAATATCAAAGAAAAGAAACCATATAACTTACTAGCTGATCTCTTTGTCCTTACACTTAGAAACAGAAGACTAGAAAGTAGAAACTACTTCTCCAAAGCTCAGAGAAAGCAGGCAGACAAAGACTCAGACACACAATTCCCTCCACCCAAAGTTGAAAAAATCCGGTTTCCTGATTGGTCCTCTGGTCAGGTGCTTCAGGTGAAAGAGACATTAACCCTTAGCTATCTGTTTATGACATGCCCCCAAATTGCAGACAGTGGGGAAGCTCACTGGCGGCGATTTCCTTCTAGAACATTAAAATAAACATATTAATACAACACATACACCTTTACATATACTCCTAAGTATATAACTAACAGACTTTTACATTTTAAGAACACTTTTTAACTACTGAATTCTGGGAAACTCTCACGGGAGAGTGCATCAGCTACTTTGTTAGAAGCTCCTGTGATGTGTTGAATTTTAAAATCAAAATCTTGGAGAGCTAAACTTCAACGAAGAAGTTTCTTGTTGTTCCCCTTGGCAGTATGAAGCCACTTTAGTGCAGCATGGTCAGTTTGTAGTTGGAACCGCCGTCCCCAAACATATGGGCGTAGCTTTTTCAGGGCGTACACAATGGCATAGCATTCCTTTTCACCGACTGACCAGTGACTTTCCCTCTCAGACAGTTTTTTGCTGAGAAACACGACAGGATGGAAGTTGTGATCTGTTGCTTCCTGCATGAGAACTGCTCCTATACCACGCTCAGATGCATCCGTGGTTACTAGGAATGGCTTGTCAAAGTCCGGGGCCCTGAGCACAGGGTCAGACATGAGCGTTGCCTTAAGTTGGGTAAAGGCCTTTTGACACTCATCAGTTCACTTAACTGCATTTGGCTGGGTCTTTTTGGTCAGGTCGGTCAGTGGGGCAGCGATTTGGCTGTAGTGTGGTACAAATCGCCTGTAGTATCCGGCCAAGCCTAAGAAGGATTGGACCTGCTTCTTGGACCGTGGGACAGGCCACTTTTGGATAGCATCCACCTTGGCCTGTAGGGGGTTTATGGTTCCTCGACCCACCTGGTGCCCCAGGTAAGTCACTCTGTTTTGGCCTATTTGACACTTTTTGGCCTTAACAGTTAGTCCTGCCTGCCTGATGCGCTTAAAGACCTTTTCCAGGTGTAGTAGGTGTTCGGGCCAGGAGTCTGAAAAAATGGCCACATCATCAAGGTAGGCAACTGCAAATTCTCCCAGTTCAGCTAGTAGACCATCTACCAGCCTCTGGAAGGTGGCGGGTGCATTTCGAAGGCCGAAAGGAAGGACATTGAATTCATACACCCCCGCATGGGTGACGAATGCTGACCTCTCCTTGGCAGGTTCATCTAGCGGTACTTGCCAGTACCCCTTGGTTAAGTCTATTGTAGAGATGAACTGGGCACGTTCCAACTTTTTTAATAGCTCATCGGTACGTGGCATTGGATAGTTGTCCGGACGAGTTACAGCATTTAGCTTACGGTAGTTCACGCAAAAGCGTATTTCCCCATCTGGTTTGGGTACCAGAACCACTGGAGATGCCCATGCACTGGTAGATGGGCGGATTATACCCATCTGTAGCATGTTCTGGATCTCCCGTTCTATAGCAGCTTGGGCATGAGGAGACACTCGGTAGGGTGGGGTTCTGATTGGGTGAGCATTACCTGTATCAATGGAGTGGTATGCCCGTTCAGTCCGTCCTGGGGTGGCTGAGAACAATGGGGCGAAGCTAGTGCACAGCTCCTTGATTTGTTGCCGCTGCAGACGTTTCAGGGTGGTTGAGAGGTTCACCTCTTCCACGCCACCGTCTTTTTTTCCGTCGTAGTAGACACCGTCAGGCCACTCAGCATCATGTCCCTGGACTGTAAACTGACAAACCTGAAAATCTCTGGAATACAAAGGCTTGAGAGAATTAACATGGTACACTTTAGGCTTTAGTGAGGAATTGGGAAATGCTATGAGGTAGTTTACAGCTCCCAGGCGCTCTTGGACCTTGAATGGCCCTTGCCATGATGCTTCCATATTATGGGCCTGTTGCGCCTTCAAGACCATAACCTGGTCTCCTACCTTGAAGGAACGTTCTCTGGCATGTCTGTCATACCAGGCCTTTTGCTCTTCTTGAGCATCCTGTAGGTTTTCTCTAGCAAGGGCTAAAGAGTGTCGGAGGGTGCTTTGTAGGTTGCTTACAAAGTCCAGAATGTTAGTTCCTGGAGAAGGCGTAAACCCCTCCCATTGCTGCTTCACCAACTGTAATGGCCCCTTAACCTCGTGACCATACACAAGTTCAAATGGTGAAAACCCTAAACTGGGATGTGGTACAGTCCTGTAGGCAAACAGCAACTGCTGCAACACTAGGTCCCAATTATTGGAGAATTGGTTGATGAATTTTCGTATCATGGCCCCCAAAGTTTCATTGAACCTTTTCACCAGGCCATTGGTTTGATGGTGGTACGGGGTGGCAACCAAGTGATTCACCCCATGAGTTTCCCACAGTTTTTCCATGGTCCCTGCCAGGAAATTAGTCCCTGAATCTGTAAGGATGTCAGAGGGCCAACCTACCCTGGCAAAGATGTCTGTTAAGGCCAGGCACACAGTGTTAGCCCGGGTGTTGCCTAGAGCTACTGCTTCCGGCCATCGGGTAGCAAAGTCCACTAAAGTCAGTACGTACTGCTTTCCTCTGGGCGTCTTTTTTGGGAAAGGGCCCAGAATATCCACAGCTACTCGCTGAAATGGGACCTCAATTATGGGGAGTGGCTGGAGAGGGGCCTTGACCTGGTCTTGAGGCTTTCCCACTCTTTGGCATACCTCACAAGACCGGACATACCTGGCAACGTCCTTGCCCATCCCCTCCCAGTGGAAGGACTTCCCCAACCGGTCCTTGGTTCTGTTCACCCCAGCATGGCCACTGGGATGATCATGGGCTAAGCTTAAGAGCTTCTCCCGGTACTTAGTTGGAACCACCAACTGTTT
Organism: Gopherus flavomarginatus; assembly: GCF_025201925.1. Taxonomy (NCBI): domain Eukaryota; kingdom Metazoa; phylum Chordata; order Testudines; family Testudinidae; genus Gopherus; species Gopherus flavomarginatus. The sequence continues at coordinate 293,652,086 of NC_066618.1, forward strand.
TTGCGGCTGCCATTCTTCCCAGTGTCCACCAGAAAGAATTTCCTTGTATAAAAGTCCTTGGTCTATAACAAACCGGGATCGATTAGAAGAGCTGAGAGGCGGTGGGGTGCTCCGTGCCGCCGCCCAAGCTTTCTGAAGGCTGTCATCTGCTTCCTGCTCAGTCTGGAACTGTTCCCTTGAAGCTGGGGTCACCAGTTCTTCCTCAGACTGTGGACTTGGGCTTGGTCCCTCTGGAAGCGATGTAGGTGATGGGGTTGTTTCCGTTGCTGGTGAACCGCTCTCCGCTGGTGCACCTGAGGGTATTTCAGGCTCTGGCTGAGCCTTTTGGGTATGGCTGTCTGTTGCTTCTGCCAGTTTTGGCTCGCTGGCGCCCTCTGGCGTTGAGTTTGAAGATGGGGTTGCAATGCTGGTGCTGGTTGCTGTTCCAGTTCCGGGCCTGGGACTGGAGGTGCTGTGGCTGTTTCAGTGGTTGGCATGGAATCCGGGTCCACTACCTCTGTCTGGGTCTCTGGTAACACAGACGGGGCCTCTGTGGACGGCTCAGGAACAGGAATGGGTCTGGAAGCTTGCCTGGTTTGGCTACGTGTAACCATTCCCACTCTCTTGGCCCGCCTCACCTGGTTGGCCAAGTCTTCCCCCAGTAGCATGGGGATAGGATAATTGTCATAGACTGCAAAAGTCCACATTCCTGACCAGCCTTTGTACTGGACAGGCAGTTGAGCTGTAGGCAAGTCTACAGCTTGTGACATGAAGGGGTAAATTGTAACTTTGGCCTTTGGGTTGATGAATTTGGGGTCAACGAAGGATTGGTGGATAGCTGACACTTGTGCCCCCGTGTCTCTCCACGCAGTAACCTTCTTTCCGCCCACTCTCAAATTTTCCCTTCGCTCCAAGGGTATTTGAGAGGCATCCGGGCCTGGGGATCTCTGGTGTGATGGTGGTGTAATGAATTGCACTCGCATGGTGTTCTTGGGACAGTTGGCCTTGATATGTCCCAGTTCATTACACTTAAAGCATCTTCCATCTGATGGGTCACTGGGCCGAGGTGAGTTACTGGAGACTGGTGAGGTTGAAGGGTAGGGTATCTGTGGCTTTACTTGGGTGGTATGTGGGGTCTTTGGCTGTCCTCGGTTGTAGGGTTTATGGTCTGTGTGCCCCCTGGGGTAATCGTTCCCCTTGACAGTAGCTTTCTTGCTTTCTGCCAGTTCCATCCATTTGGCTCCAATTTCCCCCGCCTCAGCGATATCTTTGGGATTTCCATCTTGTATGTACCATGTGATGTCTTCAGGAACACCATCCAAGAACTGCTCCATTTGTATGAGGAGGTGCAGTTCTTCCAAGGTTTGAATGTTGTTTCCTGTTATCCAGGCCTCATAGTTTTTTGCAATGTAGTAGGCGTGTTTGGGAAATGACACCTCTGCTTTCCACTTTTGGGTTCTGAAACGCCGACGGGCATGATCTGGGGTTATCCCCATTCTGTATCTGGCCTTGGTTTGAAAAAGTTTATAGTCATTCATTTGCTGCTTAGGCATTTCAGCGGCCACCTCTGCTAAAGGTCCACTGAGCTGTGACCTCAATTCTACCATGTACTGGTCTTCGGGGATGTTGTACCCAAGACAGGCTCTTTCAAAATTTTCCAAGAAGGCCTCGGTGTCATCACCTGCCTTGTAGGTGGGAAATTTCCTGTGCTGTGGAGCAATAATTGGCGCCGGGTTGTTAGGGTTGGCTGGCACATGCAGCCCAGCTTTTGCCAAGTCCAGTTCATGTTTTCTCTGTTTTTCCTTCTCTTCATTCTCTTTTTGTTGTTTTTCCATTTCTTTTTGTTGTTTTTCCATTTCTCGGCGGTGGGCCAACTCTTCTTCTGCTTGTTTCCTTCGGTAGGCCACCTCTTCTTCTTCTAGTTTTCTTTTGTGTGCTGCCTCTTGGGCTGCCTGTTCTCTTTGGAAGGCTGCCAGTTTGATGCTTTCTTCCTTTTCTTTCATCTCCATCTCTTTTTGTTTTATTCCAGTTGTCGCCTGTGTTCAGCTTCTTTGAGTTGCTCTTCGGCCTCAATTTTTGCCTTAGAAGTCATGATTCCTGTTTTCTTGTGTTGGGGTGCCCTCCGGTGTTTATCTTCTGAACTGCAGGCTCTCTGTTGCCTCCTGAAGTCTGCCTAGCAACAGTGCCTTTAGCTAATTTTCAATGTTAAGTAAACCTGAAAAACCACTTTATTTGCATTCATATAGTGCTGGAACTTGCCTCCTAATGGGAGGGCTATTGCATGACAAAAGACCCTTAACAGTCTGGTAATGGCTTCTTGCTTAACATGCAAGCCACAAACTGCCAGAGAGAGCAGAAAAAAAAATTCTCTCTGGTTCCCTTTTAAAACCAACTGTTTCTCTCTCTGCTAAAAAGCCCTTAGCAGAGAAGAGAAAAATATAATATTCCTACTGGCTTCTGGATTCTGTCTATATCCCACCTGCTGCACACCATATCATAAACCTTAGTCCCAGATTTGGACCTTAGCGTCCAAAATATGGGGGTTAGCATGAAAACCTCCAAGCTTAGTTACCAGCTTGGACCTGGTACCTGCTGCCACCACCCAAAAAATTAGAGTGTTTTGGGGCACTCTGGTCCCCCTGAAAAACCTTCCCTGGGACCCCAAGACCCAAATCCCTTGAGTCTCACAACAAAGGGAAATAATCCTTTTTTCCTTCCCCCCTCCAGGTGCTCCTGGAGAGATACACAGACACAAGCTCTGTGAAACTACACAGAGAGACTCCCCCTCTCTGTTCCCAATCCTGGAAACAAAAAGTACTTTCCTATTCCCCCAGAGGGAATGCAAAATCAGGCTAGCAATCCAACACACAGATCTCCCCTTGATTTCTTTCTCCCACCAATTTCCTGGTGAGTACAGACTCAATTTCCCTGAAGTAAAGAAAAACTCCAACAGGTCTTAAAAGAAAGCTTTATATAAAAAGAAAGAAAAATACATACAAATGTTCTCTCTGTATTAAGATGATACAATACAGGGTCGATTGCTTAAAAGAATATTGAATAAACAGCCTTATTCAAAAGGAATACAAATCAAAGCACTGCAGCACTTATATTCATGCAAATATCAAAGAAAAGAAACCATATAACTTACTAGCTGATCTCTTTGTCCCTACACTTAGAAACAGAGACTAGAAAGTAGAAACTACTTCTCCAAAGCTCAGAGAAAGCAGGCAGACAAAGACTCAGACACACAATTCCCACCACCCAAAGTTGAAAAAATCCGGTTTCCTGATTGGTCCTCTGGTCAGGTGCTTCAGGTGAAAGAGACATTAACCCTTAGCTATCTGTTTATGACAGGGAGGGGCGGCCGCTACAGTATTGAAATGCTCCTTCAGAAGCAGCCCGGGGCCTTCTGGTTGGGAGCTCGTCTCCAGCAGCAGTAATTAGGCTGATTGAAGGAACAGCTTGTTATTGTCCAAGTCTGTAGGCAAAATGCACAGATCAAAGCCAACGGCTAGATAACAATCTTAATTGCAGACTGTTTAGGGGTGGTCCGGGCAAGCCAAGGAGGATTCCTTCCCTTGTGCTGCCCCAGCACTCTGCTATCTGGAACTCTCCCTTCCTCCGAGCCAATGAGTCAGTTTCGCTTCATCATCACACCTTAAAGCTTTCCTGAGCCTACTGCTGGCCAATTCCCGCTTCCCTTCCCCGGCCCTGCTTACCCCATCCGGGCCCTCGCTGCAATTACTGGGGAGATCACCATCTTGGCTGCATTTCCATTTCAGCCTTTTCATTTCACTGCAATCGGAGCCCTTGGCCGACCTTCCCGGGAGAACAGCGCAGAGCCACCAGTCTTTGCCCTTTCGCCCCGGCCAACAGGTGCTGGATAAAATGTCATTTCCCTGTTTAATTCACAAGATCAGGTTTGAGACATGAACAACAGTCACCTGGAATCAGTGATGGCATTAGCCTCACAAGGACTTGGCTGTGCAATGGCAGGAATTGGATTGAAACAGGAACCCACAGAATCCCTGTCAGGAATGGGGGCCTGCAGCTGGGCCCCAGGAGCCACTAGCCAACTGTGATTGAAACTCCTAATCGACCAGATGGTCTGATTGGCAGTGCCAGGACTGCTCTTAAGCCCAGCAGTAGCATAATGCCAGCAGACCCCGGGTTGTCGGCAGGTGGGATCAAACCTGGGACCTCTGGAGCTTAGTGCATGAGCCTCGACTGCATGAACTAAAAGCCACATGATTTTTAGCTAAGGCTGTATAGCAGACTCATTAATCTCTCTCTAAGTAGTCTCAGTGCCATTAGATAGGACAGAACACCACACCCAGAGAGTGTGTGGGTTACATTAGCACTTAGTTTGGCAACTGCTCAGTGCAGACCCTGGCAGTTGCTATCAATCCTGTGCCTGCCTTGCTCCTGCTCTGCTCTGGACTGCTCCAGCCCTGGGACTCTGCTGACTTGCTGACTCCAGCACTGAACCCTGGTTCCTAACTTACCATTGCTGCTCTAATCACTAGGCCTTGGTCCATGACAGGTTGAGCAGCCCACACAAAAAAGGAGGAGGTATAGAAGGGGCATCAGCACAGGTCCGTTACTGAAAGGATCCCCCGAAGCCGAGTGTCTCTGTCAGAGATAGTGTGCACCACCTCACAAGGCATATTTTGTACAAAGATTATTACCATCGCATGTAGGGTGTGACTAGAGGGGCTGCTTTGGGTCACACATGCCTCAGTAGGGCATCTCCAAGGGTGGAGGGCCAATTCCACTCTCCAAATTTAAAAAAAAGGGGGTGCCAATCTGTTCTGCCAGTTCAGCCAGCCCCAAAGAGAGAGAGCTGTATCGGAAGGGTGCTGAAGATCTCTACCCTGAGGGCTGATGTTCGCAGGTCTGCTTTGGCTACCTGCAGTGAGCAGATAACTGCCAGGAGAAGGATCCCAGCCTATTCAAAGAACAGGGTGCTTGCTGCTTGGTCAGCTCAGGAGAGTGTGAGGACATAGATGCCAAATAAGCAGTGCATGATTTCAGTGCATAGGATTAGTGGCCCGTGTATCTCTCAATACTGAAGAAATCTGTATTTTAGATACTGTTATTTTTCTTTGTCCGGTCTGTGCTGTATTGCTGTAATGCTAAGAGCATGTTTTGATTTATGAGGCGTCTTAGTTAACCCACAGATTGTCATTTTATCAACAGAAGAATTTTTTTGTTTAATCTGAGAAGCTTTACTACACTGTGGTGTCTTTTCTCCAAATCAGAGCAACTCAGGGTACTGGCATCCGCACCTGTCCCAATTTGCACATTCGTGGTTTTCTCCACAGGTGGGAGTTCCGCTGTCGAACAGACTGAACCTTCTCACTATCCCTGCAGTACAATGGAATTATTACGGGTACGGGTGTAATCGAAGTTTGGTGGGTTACACTGAGGCCAGGCCCTTGTCTCCTGCTCTTTAACGGAGCACTGACTCTGCTCTCCCAGGAGCCCCTCTCTGCCTTAACACAGGTTGCTCTTACAGGCCCAGCTCACTAGGTGGACATCTACCCTGTCTTTCCATCCAGACTCCAAGGAAGACTGGAGAACTGAGCAGGATTATGACCTAGCACAGGTATCAAGAAGACTGAACAGCTGTAACATAAGAACAGCCACCACTAAGTCAGACCAAAGGTCCATCTAGCCCAGTATCTGGTCTTCCGACAGTGGCCAATGGCAGGTGCCCCAGAGGGAATGAACAGAACAGGGAATCATCAAGTGATCCATCCCCTCTCGCCCATATCCCAGTTTCTGGCAAATGGAACCTAAGGACACTCAGAGCATGGTGTGGCAGCCCTGCCCATCTTGGCTAATAGCCATTGATGGACCTATCTTTCATGAAATTATGTAGTTCTTTTTTGAACCCTCTTATAGTCTTGGCCTTCCACAACATCCTCTGGCAAAGAGTTCCCTGGGTTGACTGTGCATTGTGTGAAGAAATACTGCCTTTGGTTCTTTTCGACCTGCTGCTTATTCATTTCATGTGGTGACCGCTACTTCTTCTGTTCTGAGAAGGAGTAAATAACACTTCCTTATTTACTTTTCCACACCAATCAGATTTTATAGACCTCTATCATATCCCCTGTAGTTGTCTTTTCTAAGATGAAAAGTCCCAGTCTTATTAATCTCTCCTCCTATGCAAGCTGTTCCACACCCCTAATCATTTTATTGCCCTTTTCTGAACCTTTTCCAATTCCAAGATATCTTTTTTGAGATGGCGAGACTACATCTGCATGCAGTATTCCTACCCTTTATTTCTGTGTTCAGCCAGTTACTGATCCATGAGAGGACCCTTCCTCTTATCCCATGACAGCTTACTTTGCTTAAGAGCCTTTGCTGAGGGACCTTGTCAAAGGGCTTTCTGAAAATCCCAGTGTGTCAGTGCACTGCAAGGCCTTCAATGGCTATTAAACTTTCCCATGGGGACATCGGAGACACGGTCCAGTGAACTTGTGTTCAGGCCTAACAAGATCTCAGATGCAACCTGCTGTGAGAAACTCGTTTTAACAAGGATGCCCCTGTGCCAGCACAGGCCACAGGTCAAAATGTATAACTTCAATAACAATGGTATTGGAAGAGCCCAAAAATAACCACTACAGGAATGTATTGACTATGACCCCTTACTTCAAATGCACTGTGGCCTAGTAGATAGAGCACTAGATGGAACTCAGAAGACTTAAGTGCTAGTCCTGACTCTGCTACTGTCTTTCTGGGTGACTTTGGGCAAGTCACTGGTCTTCTCTGTGCCTCACTTTCCCATCTCGAAAAGGGGGCTAAAGCTACAGACCTCCTTTGTAAAGTGCTTTGAAATCTACTGATTGAACCTATTAGATAAGAGGTAGGGCTCTTTATTATCTTATGATATAGGGGTGCTTTTCTTAAAGCGCCCACTGCTAGAGTCAAGGGATTTATTTGAGAATCTCTGCTTTTTATTTTATTTTATTTGTTAGCCAGTTTTAAGCCCTCGTAGTTGCAAAGAGAAGCTGGGGAACGTGAATTGAGTGCACCCTAGTGGGCTCAGGCACCAAAGGCAAATGAAGAGTTCCCCAGATGAATGTTTTTTGAAGATCCCATTATTTTGAAGCCAATCTCATGATTTTGGTGGGGCCCACCTCAAGCTTTTGGAATGCGTGGGCTGGCGATACCGTGAACGTTTTTGTGCACTCGTAGCACTAGATAATCACTTCGGGGCTGCTTCTCACTTCAGGCTGGGAAATTCTGTCTCAGTCACAGGTGTTTTATGAGTTCCCACAAGTAGGGAAAAAATGTCCCTTGCCTAGGGGCTTGAGAGTCATAGAGCTCGGAAAAGACCCAGGGTTTTCCTGGGAAACCTGATGCCCTCTCTCCTGCCTTATTCTGAGCTCAGCAGCTCAGCCTCCTTGGGTGGTTACTCCAGCCTATCTCCTGATGTAAGTACAGCATTGACAGCTCACAGGCTAGAGGGAGATTGCAGGAGGGCAGCCCTATTGTGACCTAGAGACGACATCAGCGCCTGCCTGATGCCAGAGCAGCAACCTGCCCTCAGGTGTAGCCTGGGTACTTGTTGCTGCTTTGAGCGTATCTGTGATTCTTATGCCTGAGCCTGACGAAATGAGTTCACTCCTCCTCTATCTCATCTCTGCCTCCTGCCTAACGATCCTGCTGCTCTTTCTTGTGTATTATGCTGTGATAAGGCTCACCAGATCTGAGGTAAGTGAGACTCCTAGAGAGATGAAAGGCTGGATTGATGCCAGTTGAATGCAGGAACCAAACATAAGTATTTTTAAATCAGCAGGCTCTGATCATCTCCACCCAAGAGTCCTCAAAGAGCTGGCTCAGGAGGTTATTGGCCCACGGACATTAATTTTTTAACAAATTTAGGATTCTTGAGGGAATTCCAGAAGGCTGGAAGTGTGCTAATGTTTTGTCAATATTCAAAAAAGTACAGGAGGTTGACCCAGCTTCTTATAGGCCAGTTAGCCTGAAACAATGGACAAACTGATATGGGATTCAATCAATAAAGAATTAAAGGACGGGAATATATTCAAAGCAGGTTAACAATGTTTTTATGTCAGACATAGATGTGGCAAACTTAGACTTTTGCCAGGTGTTGTTTTTCATAGATTCCAAGGCACGATGGGCCCATTGTGATCTTCTAGTCTGACCCTCCTGTCTAGCACAGGCCAAAAACTTCCCCACAATCATGCCTAGTGCGTACCTTTAATTAAAATGTCCAATCTTGATTTAAAAATTGCCAGTGATGGAGAATCAATCCACCACGACCTTGATAACTTGTCCAATGGTTAATTCCTCTCACTGCTAAAAGTGGACGCCTTCTGTCCAGTCTGAATGTGTCTAGTTTCAACTTCCAGCCACTGGACCATGTGAGACCTTTCTCTGCTAGACTGAAGAGCCCATTTGTAATTATTTGTTCCCCATGTAGGTATTTATAGACTTTTCCTCAAACCACCCTTAACCTCTTTAAGCGACATAGACTTTAGAAGCTCAGTCATCACTTCAAGGCATGTTTTCTAATCCTTTACTCATTCTTATGGCTCTTCTCTGAACCCTCTGTAATTTATCAACATCCTTCCTGAATGTTAGACACCAGAACTGGACACAGGATTCCAGCAGTGGTTGCACCAGTGCCAAATACAGAGGTAAAATACCTCACTCCTCCCAATTTGAGATTCTCCGTTTTATGCATACAAGTACCGCAGGACATTTGGATTAAAAATTAGCACTGTACAATATCATGGAGCACTGGTTAAATGGATTAAGAACAGGCTAATGGCTAGCTGACAGATCTCAAAAGTAATTGTCAATGGGTTCATCAAATGTGGGCATTTCTAATGGGGCTCTGCAGGGATCAGTACTAGGACTGATGCTATTAAATATTTTTTCAATGACTTGGAAGTAAATACAAAATTGCTGCTGATAAAATGTGCTGATGACACTAAGATTGGCAGAATGCTAAATAACGATGAGGACAGGGCAGTCATACAGAGAGTTCTGGAGAGTTTGTTTGGCAAATGGGGCCCATTCAAACAAAAATGCATTTTCACACAGCCCAACCACAGTTTATACATCTGGGAACAAGGAGGGCATATTCAACTTTGGATTTACAATCTTAGTTTTGTATCATCTGCAAATCTGGCCACTTCACTGTTTCCCCCCTTTTTCTAGATCATTTATGAATATGTTGAACAACTCTGGTCAGTACAGATCCTTGGGGGACCTTGCTATTTATCTCTCTTCATTAACTCACCATTAATTCCTACCTTTGTTTCCTATCTTTAAACCAGTTACTGGCCCATGTGAAGACCTTCCCTCTTATCCCATGACAACTTACTTTGCTTAAGAACCTTTCATGAGGGATCTTGTAAAGGCTTTCTGAAAGTTCAGGTACACTATATCCACTGGATCACACCTTGTCCACATATGCTTCTTCACCCTGTGACATTACGCCCCATATTCTTCATAGAAATATTGTTCTGTGAATATGGCATAACTAAGCTATGTTTTATGCAAGATTGGTCAGGTGAGATATCATTGAAAGGTTATGATTTAACTGAATGGGATTATCCTATTTGTATGGATGTATCATTTTTGTATCTGAAGTTAGAATATGGGCTCTGTATCAATTACAAAAGTGCTTGCCCAGGGAAATGCCCCCAAACAGTAGGCACTCAGCCTGGATGGGCCATTAGGAAGGACAATAGGACTTTGAAGATACTAATCTTCCTCCTTCCTGAGAAGTTTTCTGGGATGCTGCTTTGACATTACAGGGTCATGTGATCATGTCACCTCATAGAATCATAGAATCCATAGAATATCAAGGTTGGAAGGTACCTCAGGAGGTATCTAGTCCAAGCCCCTGCTCAAAGCAGGACTAATTCCCAACGAAATCATCCCAGCCAGGGCTTTGTCAAGCCTGCCCTTAAAAACCTCTAAGGAAGGAGATTCCACCAGCTCCCTAGGTAACCCATTCCAGTGCTTCACCACCGCCTAATGAAAAGTTTTTCCTAATATTCAACCTAAACCTTCCCCACTGCAACTTGAGACCTTTACTCCTTGTTCTGTCATCTGCTACCACTCAGAACAGTTTAGATCCATCTTCTTTGGAACCCCCTTTCAGATAGTTGAAAGCAGCTATTAAATCACCCCTCATTCTTCTCTTCTGCAGACTAAACAATCCCAGTTCCCTCAGATGGACATCATTTTGGACTGGTGGTAATTTTCCACTAGGAGGGAGTGGGGGGTCAAACTGGGAGACAAAGGATTCCTGTCATAGCCAAAACCTATTTAAGACTTGGAAGTGAGTTAATCTAGTTCTTCTCCACCACCTCCCTGCTCAAAAAGAAAGATGGCTGAAAACATCTGGAGAAATAAAGGAACTAAACTGTGGGGGAGGAGGGCAGGGGCTGAGCCCAGGCGAGAAAGATCTGCCTGTGAAAGGAATACCTGGATATTTAAGCTGCAAGCAGTGCAGTTTACCTTCAAGAAACTTTGCAGCTCCCAGGCAAGTGGACTGAACTCATGCCAAACTGTTGTTGTTGTTTTTGGTGTAAAACAGCTGCTGTTAAAGGATGACATAGGGGTTATATCAGCACTTGTTTGGAAGGATTTGCATAAGCCATTCATGGCTTCTTCACTCAGGAGTAGCATAGCCATCCCAAATGCATGCAGATAAAACCCTGATATCATGCATTCCCTAAATATGTATATAGGAAACATTCTTGTCCAGATGTCAGATTTCTCCCCCCAAGATCTGAATTTCGTGCATGGTATCTGGGGTTAGTTGCATACCCTGCAATCCTAAAACCTGCAGAGTGTTATCATCTATGCAGGAGATAGAGCTTTGCAGGCTCTCTCCTTCAATGCTTATAAACTCTGCAGGCTCCTGGTATCAGCAATCCCTGTTTCTCCAATCCCTGGTTATTCTGGTGATGCCTGTTAGGGGTTGTGCTTTGTGCTTATATTGGCTGCATCACAGGAAAGCACAATGCCTACCCAGGATGCCTCAGCGTGCATTACTCTCCCAGAAGGGAAAACTTCCCTCTGGCCCCACATGGCAATCACCTCTGGCTCATTTTTCTCTCAAGTGTATTGAGGAGTTCTCTTCTAACCCTCCTGCTTTCTCTGTGTGTGGCAGGCTTCTCCGAGGAAGAGGAGGCACAGAAAGAAAAAGAAGAAACCGAAAGGTAAGCAGCCCCTGACCCCACAGCTGCAGTGCCAGACTCAGACCCCATGCAAGCAGAGAAATAGGGTCTATTCCCCCTTCTTGCTGCCTCCCCTCTTCCTGCGAAGGCACTGTCATGCCCAGAGTCGCGCAGAGGCACTGGCTGGGGCTCCGTTCACAGGCTGCCTCTGAAACCTGGGGCAATAGGGTGCTAGGAAGCAGAGGGTGCCCAAGCAGCTCAATGTCTCCTTTATGTGTCACTTCTGGCAGCTTTTTGACGCTGTGAGGAAGAGTTGGAGGAAGCTTGTGCTCCCTAGAGACATGGTAAGCAATGCCCCCCTGTCGTAACTTTCCTACTTAAATCTGAACCTTAGAGTTCAGAACATGAGAAGTTAGCATGAAACCTCCAAACTTAATTACCAGCTTGGATCTGAAATCGCTGCCACCAGCCAAAAATTCCAGTGTCTGGCTCACTCTGGTCTCCCAAAACCTTCCTGGGGAACCCCAAGGCTCAGATACTCCGAGTTTCCTCCACAAAGGGAAGTAATCCACTTCCCTTCCCACTCTTTACCTCCTCCCAGATTTTCCCGCCATGGGTACTCTAGGAGATTCCCTGCTTTAAGTCCTTGAAACACAAGTACCGAGAGATCAAATCTCTCCCCCCTCTCACCCAGAGGGTATGCAAAGTCAGGCTAGTAAATCTAACAAAAAGAGATTCCCCTCCCTTCGTCCCTTAGCCTTAACCAGTGAAAAAACTCAAACAGGTCTTAAAAAGAAAGCTTTATATAAAAAGAAAGAAAAGGACATAAAAATAGTCTCTGTATCAAGCTGACAATATACAGGGTCAATTGCTTAAAAGAAAAAATGAATAAACAGCCTTATCCAAAAAGAATACAGTTTAAAACATTCCAGCAACTACACACATGTATGTAATACAAAAAACAATACACCTATTGTCTTACTATCCTTGTACTTACAACTTGGAAACAGAAGATCAGAAGCCTGGAGATATAGAGATCACTCTCAGAGCCGAGAGGGTCACCGAACCAAGACAAAGAACAAAGAACACACCACCCCAAACTTCCCTCCCTTGACATTTGAAACATCTTGTTTTCTGATTGGTCCTCTGGTCAGGTGTTTGAGGTCACTGTTTCGTTAACCCTTTTATAGGTGAAAGAGACATTAACCCTTAGCTATCTGTTTATGACCCCCCTCCATAAATCTGCAGAGGGTCAGTCCCCTCCTTTAGCGTCATGCAATTCATCCCCACCCAGGGGCAGTAGCCCGAGTAATCCCTCCCCTGCCCCGACTATGTACCACGCAAACAACTCTTCTCCTTTAGACTCATGCAATTCATTCCCACCCAGCAGAAACTACCATCTCTAAACCACCCCCACGCCTCATACAGTGGGTCATTCCCTTTCTCAAGCATCATACGGCTCATTTAACCTGGGGCAGTGGGGCGGGGAGTAGATTGCGTCGACTGGACTGCACCATCCTCCCCTCCCAAGAGGGGGCGAAAATGTTTTCTGGGAGCAGCCCCGTGCAGGTGAGGTGGAGAGGTCAGGAGGAAGGCTGGCCTTTCTGGTATGGTGAGTAGAGTGAAAGGGATCCAGCAGCACTTGACCCCTCCTCCAGTCCCCCAGCATAGGTTCCCAGTAGGATTTGAACCCTGGACCTTCAGCTCTGCAGCATAAAGCACCCCTTAGAGCTAAGAGGTAGCTGCATTAGTTGGTAGCTATAGTAGGATGTTATCCTATATGTTGATTAGCTTCTGTGGAAGAGACATGACACACATGCTGCCAGCAGAATACACGCTCACCTCCTCAGCACTAGACAGGCTGACCTAACAATCCGCTAACCCAAAACCAGAACATCGAAGGCCCAGGTATTGAAGGGGAGGAGGCTGCCTCAGTGGAGAATGGGACAGGGAGCCTTTCAGTGCTGCCCCTCTGGGTAAAAGAGGGCCTGAGGGCAGGGCCTGCACTCAGCTATCTGCTCTCTCTGTTCCACAGCTGCCCTGTCCACCTGGAGAACTCCCCTTGGCTCAGAGCCTCAGGCTCGTTGAGAAGAGGCTACAGTATGTGGCCAGACACCTGGATGAAGTTCTGATACCGTAAGGCAACTGAGGGGGGCACCAGACTGGGGGTAGGTGGGAGGGGATAGTATGTAGAGAGGAGGGAGCAGGGAAAACCAAACACTCCAGGATCCTAAAATAACAGGAGAGATACCATGAAAGTGAGGTGAGGGATTATCAAAAATTAAATGCAGAGACTACAAGTTGGGGTTGTGAGTAGGATCAAATCCTTCTATATACGGCAATGTCTGCCAGCAGGCAACTGTCTAGAAGCTGCCCATGCTGTGTTTGAAAGAAACAGCAAATGACACACTGTGAGTGGGTGTCCACCCCACATAGGACTGGAAGGAGCTAAGGTGGCCAGGCAGGCCTATTAACTCCACAGGATTTACTGGAGGAAGAGCCAGGGAAAAGGGAATTGATTCCAAGCAGGCTCAGCTGGGCAGTAATAGGTGGGGCCTATAATGCCAGCAACAGACAGGGGCTGCCACTGGGAAAGGGCAGCCCCTCCCTGGGAAGAGGGTGGAGTGTTTTGAGCTGGTGCACCCAGAGCAAGGAGGGGAACCAGGAGTAGTAGGAAGCAGTCTAGGCTGGGAGAGGAAAGCCCAGAACTGCTGGTTGAGGGTCCTTGGCCTGGAGCCTGGTGTGAAGTGTAGGCCCGGGTTTCCCTACCAGCCACCGAGGGCATGGCATGGACAGGCGGGGCAGTGAACAGAAAGAATGTCTGGGTCACTGTGGGAGTGACAGGCACTTGAAGGGCTGTACCCTGGAATAGGGGGAAACGCTGAGTGGCCTAGCCAGGGGACTGAGTCAAGAAGAGGACACTGAAGTTCCGGATTGAGAGAGAGAGGATGTGACCACATGTGACAATTGGAAGGGGTATTGACCTTGAGAGCTAATCCCAGAGTAGGCACAAGACAAGCAGTGAGTGGGACACCCCGTGATACACCCCCAACATGAGTCATCAGCTGGGTTCAAATCCAGGACTTTCAGGACCATAGCACAGACCTCCACCACAGGAGAAACTCCATTAACTGGGAGCAATATAGGTTGTTAGCCTCTAGTGTATCAGCCATTAGAAGAGGACAGTTTTCCAGTGGGTTAGAATGTAAGAACATAAGAACAGCCAGACTGGGTCACATCAAAAGTTCATCTAGCCCAGTATCCTGTCTTCCAAAACTGGCCAATGCCGGTGCAGCAGAGGGAATGACCAGAACAGGGAATCATCAAATGATCCGTCCCCTGTCGCCCATTCCCAGCTTCAGACAAACAGAGACTAGGGACAGCATCCCTGCCCATCCAAGCTAATAGTCATTGATTACTTATCTAGTTCTTTTTATAGTTTATAGTTCTTGGCCTTCACAACCTCCTACGGCAAGGGTTACTCACACATGCTCACATCTTCCTCACCCAGAGCAATTGTTGTTAGCTAATCTTTCTATAAAATAGCACTAGGTCCCCAATCATGCTCAAGGCCCCATTGTGCTAGGTGCTGCACGTGCGTGTGACGAAGGGTTATCGTTATAGATAAAATGAGTGCCAGCTCCCCCTCTCAGTCCTTGTTACCAGTTGATGTTCTTGTGTCAGGATGTGGTGTGCAATGCATGCCTAGGCACTGCCCTATTGCCTACTGTTGGAAGGCTGTGCCCAGTCCTGCTTTGCTCAGCAGGGCCATGTCCCATCTGTCCCTGTCTGCTCTCTCCCACAGCCGAGTGTGTTGACATCTGCGATGAGCCAGTTCTCCTATTCCTCTATGGAATCCACCACCTCTTCCCTCTGGAGTTCCAGTTCTTTTTCCCTGAGAGAAGCTACCGTGATTCAGTCAGAGCCCCTCCGTCACACGGGAGATCATGCCTGTAGCAGGCTGGGAAGGATCCACTTATCCCATCCAAGCCCAGCCTCTCCCCAGGCTCTCGTGCCCATAGCAGACGAGACCGGCGAGAGCAGACCATGGGTCTGGACCAGATGTCAACCCATGACTCAGACTTCAACATCCACCAGAAGGATCTGCAGAGGCAACTGCGTGCTCCACAAACCCCCATCCCGGGGGAGCCATTGCTTGAGTGAGTGGGACGCCAAGCAGCAATTGGAATTAGACACAGATCGGCCCAATGTGCATTTCCAGCAAAGTTCCCGGAGCCCCTCAGATCCAACACCAGCCTCAGCATGCACAGG
>NC_066618.1:293667523-293745565 GCF_025201925.1 Gopherus flavomarginatus
ACAAATTGGAGGAAAAGCATCGAAAAATCTTGATTATGTCTTTTTCTTAGTCTCCAACCCAGTGCTTTCAGTTCATCTGGCCTGCCAAGTTGTGACACCATCGCATCCGAGAAAAGCTGAGATTTTCATAAGCTGCACATGCAATTTTCTTGCTCAGGAGAAGTGGAGTGGAAGCTCATCTTTGCACATTTCTAATGCTTTGTAGTCTAAGACTGGGCAATGATTGCTGTATAGTTATGAGAGCATGGGGCTAAAACAAACATTTTTGAGTTCTATTCCCAATTGCCACCGACTTGTGGTGGGATTTTGGGCAAATCCTTTAGCTTCTTTCTACCTCTGTTGATCCTTCTGTATAAATAGGAACAGCACTGGGACAAATTCCCAGCCACTGAGGACTTCATAACTGTCCCCATGCTGCACACCACGGCCACTAGGAACTTCACAGTGCGGGGTAGAACTCAGATTGTTTTCTGCTCCCAAAGTGAGGCCCCTAACACATTAAAATAAATAAATATAAATATACTGAGATATACCTATATCTCACAGAACTGGAAGGGACTCTGAAAGGTCATTGAGTCCAGCCCCCTGCCTTCACTGGCAGGACCAAGTGCTGATTTTTGCCCTAGATCCCTAAGTGGCCCCCTTGATGATTGAATTTACAATGCTGGGTTTAGGAGGCCAATGCTCAAATGACTGAGCTATCTCTCCCCAACTCTGATATGAGGAGACTCATTGTTAGTTGTTAGCAATATCTGGCCTGTCAGGGTTCCCTCCCCCCCCCGAACTCTGGAGTACAGATGTGAGGACCTGCATGAAAGACCCCCAAAGCTTATATTCTAGCAGCTTAGGTTAAAACTTCCCCAAGGCACAAATTTCTGTCTTTGGACAGTATTGCTGCCACCACCAAGTGATTTAAACAAACATTCAGGGATGGGTCACTTGGAATCCCTAATTCCCCCCAAAATATCCCCCCAATACCCTTCATCCCCTTCCCTGGGGAGGCTTGAGAATAATATATAAACTAACTGCCTTAGCAATGTGCGTACAGACCAGACTCATCTTTAGGACACTGAAATCAATCAGGTTCTTAAAAGAACTTTATTATAAAGCCTCTGTTTTCAAGAAGCTGGGAATGGGTGACAGGGGATGGATCACTTGATGATTCCCTGTTCTGTTCATTCCCTCTGGGACACTTGGCACTGGCCTACTGTTGGAAGACAGGATACTGGGCTAGAAGGACCCTGGGTCTGACCCAGTAGGCCCATTCTTATGTTCTAAAATGTGGTTTCTGTCTCCGCTGTCGATACTCAGTTACACCCTCACAGCTGGAGAAACACAGGCTGGGCTCAGAGCATCCTAACTCAGCAGAAGGAAAAACTGCCAGAAACTTTGTGCTGGTTCCCATTTGGGGTGCAGTCCCCATTAGGGACTGACCCACTGAGTTCCCACTCCTGCCATGGGTTTCTTTGTGGTGACTGCAGATATCTAGCTGTTTTAATATCTGTGTAATTCCCATGCAGTTCCTGAAGGTGGCATCCATGCACCATAATGCTCAGCATCACAGTGGAGGAAGGTAGGGTGAGTGAATGAGGTGTTGAACTTTTTTTAAACTTGGTTTTACATTCATTATTTAATTAGAGGAGAGTGAAACAACTGGGGGTGATGGGACTGTAACATCAGAAACGGGGCAAGGAGCTTGCAGCTCTGGAAGAGAAGATCACTTTGCAGAGCTAGGCATGCACACAACAAACATCCATTCCCCGCACACCTTCCCATCCAGATTCAAGCACGTACCTGTCCGCTCCCCCGCTGGATGCAGCAGAGTCCCTCTCCCTCCCTAAGCTCATTCTGCTCTCTTGAAATCAGAGACCTCTCGCACCCGTCACTTGTCTTGTCCCACAGAAAAAATGGCCAGTGGCAAACACCACGTTGTTGCTCACTGGTATGTGTTTGGATGAAGTTTACCATTAGCAAACAGTAAGCTTCACCAGTCAAGTGGCAATATAACAAAAACACCTTATTGTCATTTGGACACTGCATACAAGAGGACAGAGCTGTGGTTGCTCTGAGAGCACTTAACAGGCCGCACTTTCTGGGTGTTAAATCTCACGTTCGCCATTTGGTTAACGTGAGTTTAACACACTCGACAGGAATGGGGTGGGGTGTTTAGGCTCAGTCACAAAGAGAAGCAGACTGAGGGGACACCCCATTTTCCTTCAGCCTCATCTTGGTGGGGTAACCCAGACAGCATTCTGCCCCAGGAGTGACGGTTTAGTCCCAGGAGAGGTGTCTCGGGAAGCTAGGCGGCTGATGGGTTAAAGCCGTTGTGGTTGCATCCTGGATTGGAGAATAGCAGTAATTACTGTGCAGATAGCTCGGCACGTCACTGGAGAAGGCTCATGCAATCTCTTCGGGGCAGGCAGAGGTTTAGAAAACTCATTTGATGGAAATAACCACATGCGGTTTTCCTGGATGAGAGCGGTGCTGCAAGGAAAGTTCATTGCACCTTTACTTGCAATGCCACACGACTTTAACCTTACAGCTGGAGTCCTATGGCCTGAAGCCAAACTGCCAGGACCTGTAACATAAGCAGGCTCAAGGCAGAATAGGACTCGGATGGGAGACAACCCCCCACCACCAGAAAGCCCAGGTGTTGCTGATATAGTAGGTGACACTCTTTCCCCCTGTGCACCTGCTCCACCGGGCGGTTGCTCTGTGCCCCAGAGCAGATGAAAGGGGTTGTGTAACACGTACAGTTCCTGCTTCTGGAAGGCATGAGCTCAGCACTTGGGCCCAGATGAAGGCGTTTGCAATGGCTGGAGGCGGAGCTGCCTCCGTTACCAATGCAGCAGTGCAAGAAGCGCCAGGCCAATCGTTCCCGACCCCGCCCGGGCTGCTCTCCTCCTGGCTGGCTGAATCAAGAGCTTTCCCTGCTGCCTGCTCTCTCCCAACACGGCCTTGTAACGCCAGCCACAACAAGCTGGCAGCGTGGGGCCGCCCTTGGGCCGGCCTCAGCTAGGTGCCAGCCGGTGGCAATGGGTCAGCAGCCTCCCACTCACGAGCACCTTCTGGCAGGTCTGCTCCCGACAGCGGCTGGGCTCCAATTGAGCGCCGCTGGCCGGCTTTTATACTTCCGGGTCACCTCCTGACCCTCTGAGGGGCGGGTCCAGTGCCCTGTGGCCCCGCCCCTTCTGGCCCCTGGCAGGGCTCGGCCCTCCCTGAGGAGGAGGGGAGCCACACTGCCTCGCTACAGCACAGTCTAAGGGTGGCATGTAGTTGTGATCCTGCCCACAGCCCCATGGGCCATGGTGGGTGTCCCTGATGAGCCGGCCCCAGTACTATCAGCTGTCGCTCTGAATTCTTCCCCCGCCCACCCCTCTCCTTCATACTGGCAGTCGGATGGCTTGGCCTGGCCCCTGTTACACTGGCTTTCCCAAGTAACAGGCCTGTTCGGCTCAGCCTGATCAGACATCGTAGCAGGGGAATGAGAGAGAGAGATCCGGGTTTGGGGCACAGTAGAAGTCTCACGCTGTTCTGTTTCTGTTACTAATGCTGTAACACCCCCACAGTGGGATTGCAGGCCCCTTGCAGACTGAACTGATTCTCCTGCTCTGGGAGCACAGACCTCCAGCCAGTGATGAGTTGCCAAAATCTTAACAACCGGTTCCCTATAAAAAGTTCTGATTTAAGGCGGGGAGCAGGGGAGGGGCCAGGGCGGGGGGAGACATACCCATGGGGCCAGGGGCCCCTGCAGGGCTTGGGGCAAATTGCTTCACTTGCCCCCCTGGCAACCCTAGAGCTTGCAGCCCCCTCCCCCCTTCCCTTGCCAGCAGCTCAAAGCAGCAGGATGACTCAGGTGCTCAGCTGAGCTGCCCAGCTGCTGGCCATGCTGTGGCTCTTTGGGGTGGGGGAAGCAGAGGAGGGCCTGGGGGAGACATCCTTTTGGGGCCAAGGACCCCTGCAGGGCCCGGGCCAATTGCCCCACTAGCCCCCTCCCCTCCTCTCTGGCCAGCCGTGGAGCTTGCTGCAGGACCCCTCCCTCCACAGACACACCTTGCTGGGCTGCTCCAAAAGCGGCAGCAGGACGACTCCGGAGCTCAGCTGAGCTGCCCAGCTGGTGCCAGCGGCTGGTCACCCTGCAGCTGGGGGGAAGCAGGGGAAGGGCCAGGGGAGCCTCAGCCTCCCCAGCTGGGACTCCTGGGAGCAACAGGATTGTCCGGCCTGCGGACCGGAGTTGTTTGCCTTCCCCCTGGCCCTTTAACAACCGGTTCTCCACGGAGGTCTAATTTTAGCAACCGGTTCTTGGGAACCTGCGGGAACCGGCTCCAGCTCACCACTGCCTCCAGCACTTGAGCTAGACTGTCAGCTCTTTAGGCAGGGGCTGGCTTTTTGTTCTGTGTTTGTGCAGCGCCTAGCACAATAGAGGCTGGTCCCTGATGGGGGCTCCCAGGTGCTTCAGTAGTAGGGTGACCAGATAGGAAATGTAAAAAATCGGGACAGGAGGTGAGGGGTAATAGGCGCCTGCATAAGACAAAGCCCTGAATATTGAGACCGTCCCTATAAAATCAGGACGTCTGGTCATCCTATTCAGTAGTACAAACAGTGAATAATTAAGGAGAAGCCCTGTTAGCAATGTGGGGCCTCGGATACACAGCTGCAGAGGGCGGTGGCACTCAGACACACTGCCCATCATATTGTAAATGCTTTGCACTTATGTAGCACCGGTGAGCACTTCAAGCCTCTTCGCAAACGTCGGGTTATGGGGTGACACTGAACAAAGGCATAAGGGACTGAGCAGAACGAAAGGGGAATCGCAGAAGGTGGGGCAGAGCGGGGCGAGACACAGACAGTGCAGTGAGCTCTCCTACTGCAAGAATGATCACAGCAGATTTGGGCTCAGTTATTCATCACCTCTATCCATCTGTTGAGCATCCACAGCCAACAAAAGCCAGCTCAGCTTTGTCTGGTGCGGAGATCTCCTGGCTGTGTCCTTGAAGGCAAGAAGGATACAGCCCGTGTTCTGCACACAGCCGTCCAGGACAAGGGCTCCCATTCCCACTCTCCTTTGCTGCCTGGTGTTAGAAGGGGGAAGGAGAAAACCCGACAGCAGCAGGAGCGAGGCAGACAACAAAAACCGTGAACACAGCGCGGAGCCAAGCTTTCCATTTGGAAACAGACGACGGCACGCCAGATGCTCTCCATTTTAAAGTGGCCCAACTGGCCTTGGGACAGGAATGACAAACCAGCCGTTTGCCTTCCTGACCCTTCCATGGCCAGCAGGCCCCACGTGTGAGCTGGTTTTAAAGCATTGCTCCTCCTTCGATTGCCCAGAGAGGCCCTGTTTGATCGGGTGGCTGGACCCCGCTCAGGATGGGAGTAACACACCCCAGCTATTGTTTCTGGCTGCCAGGAGCAACGCTGAGTGTCAGTGCATTGCCCCTTTCACTGCCAGGGAGAGCGAATGACACAGACAGAGCCATGACTGAATTAGATTCACCGGGGTCGTGAGCTCTCTGACGAAGCCAGAAAAGAATCTCTGACGAGCCATCCCTGATGTAATGAGTGGGAAGGACCGGAGCCCAGCGTGCAATTTAGTTTGGCAGCTTTCTATGGACAATCAAAGGTCAGACTGTGGTGTCACTTTGTCTCTTTTTTTTTGGGTCTGTTTCGTGGCTTTTGTTCAAGGCTGCGTCCTTGAGGACACAGATCCTCTACCCCGTGGAGAGCGAGCAGCATGGGTGGGCAAGCGGCTCTTTGTTATAGCAGGGCTTAGCATGCAAATTGCTCGCTTTAACCCAAGCTGCCGGGGGTGGGAATGCAGGACAGACCTGTGCTGGAAACGGACTGAAGACGGAAGAGCTCTGATCCCAGCTCCGGCGCTGCGCGTCATGCCCCTTTTGAGCTGCAGATTTTTATTATTTATTATATTTGTAGTGGTGCAGTTTGTAGATGCTTCATCGTGGGAGGTACTGTACAATCACAG
Organism: Gopherus flavomarginatus; assembly: GCF_025201925.1. Lineage (NCBI taxonomy): Eukaryota > Metazoa > Chordata > Testudines > Testudinidae > Gopherus > Gopherus flavomarginatus. Next base: position 293,673,507 of record NC_066618.1, read on the forward strand.
AACAAAAAGACAGTCCCTGCCCCAAATGGCTTCCAAGCTAATGTAGGAGACAGCTGGTGGATATAGACAGACCAATGGGGAAATACAAGGAAACACAGAGACAATATTCATCCTCATGACAGGCAGTGGCCTCCGCACACTGGCAGCCGAACTGTCCTCAAGTTTTTTGAGATATTTAATATGTTAATTAACTGTCAGTCATTTAGCTGGTAGGGGCAGGGAGAGTTCCCTATGTTTGTGTATCAGGCCTAGCACAATGTACCCCCGTCCTGGCTGCTGTCCCACCCGTTACTGTAACATACATACCAAATAATCACAGACATTGTGCTCTCTGCTCCTGGATTTCACTAGTGTTACCCGTTGGGGTATTTTATGCTCGCGAAAGGAAAGAAGCGAAGAAGTTGGTATTCCATCCCAGCCTACATTTCCAGCTCTAACGCTGCGTGGATCAAAGCAGCAGCACCTGGCATGGCTTTCTAAGCCAGCCAGTGGTTAGTGAGTTGGAGGCTGGGGGAAGATCCTCGACAAGGAGAGAGACCAGCCTTAAAGTTTGTAAATTTGAAACCAAAGTGGCTAGAAAATTGATCATCTCCCATGCTCATCACAGAATCATAGAATATTAGGGTTGGAAGAGACCTCAGGATGTCATCTAGTCCAAACCCCTGCTCAAAGCAGGACCAATCCTCAACTAAATCATCCCAGCCAGGGCTTTGTCAAGCCGGGCCATAAAAACCTCTAAGGAAGGGGATTCCACCACCTCTCTAGGTAACCCATTCCAGTGTTTCACCACTCTCCTAGTGAGATAAGCCCATCAGCCAGGCAGCAAAGGAGCCAGGTGGTGAGCTGGCAAGAAATCAGTCTGGGTTCGAAAGAGGCCTGGCAAGCAGCATTCTGTTGGAGAATTTTTTCAAAAATCAAACCACCTCAGCACAGCCTTTAGATTTTGACAAACCAGCAAATTCCAACAAAAATGTTTAGTCAAACTTTTTCTGAAAGTAAATAACTCTAAGGCAGGGCAGTCATCTAAAGTGAACTGGGTCACATGGTAAGCTGGGTCCATTCAAAGAATGCATTTTAATACAGCTAAATGCAACATTATACAACTAGGAACAAGGAGTGCAGGCTGTACCTACAGGTGGGGGCTGTTTCCTGGAAAGCCGGGACTCTGAAAAGGATCTAGGTTTAAGTAACTCTGGTGGAAGGTTTTCTACTATTAAGCAGAACATTCTGGACAGCTGTTGAGCAATGCTCTTTCTCCACACTTCGACACTGATGACCCACGCTGTGAGGTGCAGCATTGGAAGATTTGGGGGGCAGCACTCATCCGTGGTTCTATGCCAGGATGTCTTTGGTCCCTGGCAATGGTAAGGGGTCCTGAGAGGACAGAATGTGGAGGTCTGAATACCATGTCTGTCTTGGCCAGGTAGGAGTAGGGCCGGTGCAACCACTAGGCGAACTAGGTGGCTGCCTAGGGCACCTAGTGGTTGAGGGTGCTTAAAAGCATGGAGTGGAGGTGAGCTGGGGTGGGGGAGCACAGGGAGGGCCGCCCACAGTAACGGGGGAGGTGCACAGGGGAACCGCTACCCGCCTCAGATCACCTCCACTCTGCCTCCTCCGCTGAGCACACAGCCCTCGCTCTAATTCCCCTCCAATTGGTGCCGCAAGCCTGGGAGGGGAGGAGAATTAGAGCGGCGCCGGCATGCTCAGTGGAGGAGGCGGAGTGGAGATGAGCTGGGGTGGGCTCCCCGGGCAGGGTTAGCTGCCGTGGAAGGGGGGTAGCTACTGCGGGGGGGGCTCCCTAGTAGGTGGTGGGGGGCTCCTCTGGTGGGAGGGGTGAGGGGGTGTGGTTAGCTGCCGCGGGGAGTTTGGGATATGGCGCAAGGTGGAAGTTTCACCTAGGGCGCGAAACTTCCTTGCACTGGCCCTGGGTAGGAGCAATCAGGCGCATTCTGCCACAGTTTTGCTGGACTTTGCTGGTGATTCTGGGAATCAAGGACACTGCTGGGAAAGCATAAAGGAGGTCCTTGTCCCACGGGAACAGAAAAGTGTCCATTATTGATCCAGGGCTGTGATTTGCTCTGGAACAGAAATGGGGACACTTCCTGTTCTGCCAGGTCATGAGTAGGTCCATGGGCGCAAAACCCTCTGTGCAAAACACTCAAGCCAAAACATTCACATTGAGACACCATCGGTGATCTAAGTTGAAGGATCTGCTCAGATCCGTTAATCCATTTTGAACTCAGGGCAGATAAGATGCTTTCTGAATACACCAGTTCCATAACTTGACTACCTTCTGGCAAAGGCTGTTGAACATGGCAGCACTTTCCTTGTTCACATGAAATGCTGCTGGGGTGTTGTTGGTGAGAACCTGGACTATCAAATCCTGAAGTACCCCAATTAATTCTATCCTTTGGACAGGTGATAAGACTGACTTCTCTCCGTTTAGTTGCAGGCCCAGTACGTTGAAGACACACAATGAACATTGACCTGAACCTGGTATCTGAGGCAGCCCCAAACTACCTCCATAAGTCGCTAGCACTGCCATGCACACGGTAAATTCCCCCAGGGCTTACGACAGGCAGAATGGCGTTACTGTGAATTTTGGTTGTGTCCTACTATGAACCTCAGGACATTCCTGTGGCCAGGTTGGATTGCCATGCAGAAGGAGGCATCTTTTAAGTCGAGGGCAGCAGACCAGTCTCTCAGATCTAGGGAAGGCATAATCATGGCCAGAGAAACCACCTGGACCTTTGTCTTCCTCATGTATCTGTTCAGATTCTTAAGGTCTAGGATGGGTCTGAGACCTCCTGTGGCCTTGCAAATTAGACAGTATCGGGAATAGAACCTCCTGCTCCAATGGAGAGCAGGCACTTCCTCTATCTCTCCCAAGGAATGTAAAGTCTACACTTCTTGGCTTAGCACAGACTAATGAGTGGGGTCTCTGAAGAGGTGTGTGGAGAGGGAGTGGGATAAGGAAGAGGGGATAGTAGGGAAGTGGAAGATATATCTTGGTTCCACTGAGCTTAGCACCCACTTGTCTAAGGAGATGAACTGCTGGACATATAAGAAACGGGACAATCTATCCCAGAAAGGCAGGGAAAGGCCAGATAGATCTGGGTCAGGTAGCATGCTGTCCTTAATGCAGAAGTCAGATCTGCTGTTTTAAGGCCTGGGGAGGCCTCAGACCAGAGGAAGTGGAATGCATCTACCTCCTCCTCTGTGATCTTTGCCTCTACTTACATTGGTCAGCCTGATAGATGGGGTAATACTGCTGTCTAGGCTGCTATGGGGCACCGTATTTTGTCCTCTTTGTTATGAGTGGGGAGAGGCAGAAGGACTTCGGACCAGTTCTCAAGACCTTTAGAATGTGCAAAGCCTCATCTGTTTTGGAGGAGAACCCTCAAAAGAGAGAGGTCCTCAGCTGTGTGTTGCATTACTGTAGGAATTCCCAAGGATTGCAACCCAGGAGGAGCGGTACATTGTTACAGCTGTCACGGTGGCCCTGGCTGCAGAGTCCCCTATGTCCAGGGAAACCTGCTGTGCTGCACCACAACTGAAAGTGCGTCCCTTGAATCTTCAGGCAACCTGGTGACAAAGCGGGATAGGGCCTCCTCACTGGAGAAGTCACACAGCAATAACAGGGTGTGATGGTTGGCAATCTGGTATTGTAGATTTGCCCTGGAATTCTGCCTCCCTCTCCCCCTCCCCAATCAAGCTTTTAAGTGTCTTTGTTGTTGGGGGGTAGTCTAAGCACAGCCCTGACGACTTCTCTCACTCACGGCAGCCACAGCTAATGAGCATGGGTAGGATGTAAATGGAACCATGTAAACCCCTGGGATTGAACCTGGTATTTCCAGTCCATTTGTTTGGCCAGTGGAGAAGTGCAGGAAGGGGTCTGCCAGATCATTTTGATTGGCTGAATGATTAATTACTATGTAACCAATGGGTCAGGAAACAGTACGTGTATGGGCTGCAGTGCCAGTGGTTGTGACGAAGCCAGCAATGATCAGTCAAATGCACAGGAGTTGGGCAGCTGTTCCATACCAACCAGCCCCTCAGGGCTGTTGGGGAAATGTGCCTCCTGGGGGATTTACTCCGACAAGGGGCTGTAGATCTGGAAGCCGGAGGCATTCCACAAGGGGGCACTGGCAGAGTATTGGGCCCCAAGCGGCCCAATTCCTGGATGGGCCCTTTTCCAAGCCCCAGCAACAAGAACAAAGACGAGAGTGAGCTCTAGACTATCGATACCAGGAAACCTGAGAGTCGATTTTAAAGTCCAATGAGAACTTGGAGTCCCTTGAGGACCAGGGAGATGTGGTGCTGGGAGGAGTCCTCAGGGCCCTCAGTCAAGACCTATGTCTGGATGCATTACTGGAGGCAGCATGGATGGCTTCTTAGCTGCTGGAAATACTCAGTATGGAGAGGATCCTGAACTGGCCCCATGGAAGGTGCCAGTACTGAGCGGAAGGCAGGTGGTGCCATGGAGGAACCGATGCTGACAATCTAGAAGACTGCATCAGTGCCGAGTGATGTTCTTCACGCTGAAGCAAAGGTGATGTCGATACCAACGAGCATAACAAGTGTCTAGCCATGGCCTAAGCCTCCGGCGTGGTAGGTACCAACATGGCTGCTGACCGCAGTGGTCAGGGAAGACTGTTCTGCCACGATTGGAGAAGTATCTGGGCCCAGCAGTCCTTGAGATGGAACTGGAGTTCACAGCTGAGGTCTCTCTGAGTGAGTTGGCACCAGGGAGGAGTGAGCCGAAGGAGGTGCTCTATCTTTGGTACCTGAAGGACCCTCTGCGGAAGAGACCTACACCCTAAACTCTGAGGAGCCAGATGCAGACTTCTGTGCTTGTGTTTCTGAGGCGGGTGGCTCTGATTCCCTGGGCCTCAAAGAGGATGGTCCTGGAGACAGGGATCTTCTGCGGCCTTTTTCAGCTGATTTAGCCAGTGGAACGCTTTGGGAAGGAGTCTTTGAAGAGCTTCCTTTTAGACAATGCCGGGGGCTCCGACTCTGGTGGAATGGCACCCTACATGATGATAGATCGGAGGTGCTCCTTGCCCAGCTTCTTCATCCTAGTCTTGATGCCACAACAGATAGAGTACCTAGCTCTGATGTGGCCTTCTACCAAACATGCAAGGTTGAGGAGGGAGAGTCACAGCTTCCTGCAGCCTGCACCAGGTTTGAAGTCCAGGGTTCCTGACATAGATTCTGCCAGTACTGGTGGGGTCCCGACAGCTGCTGGACTGGAAAAGCCCTAAAAGAAGGGCTAAATCGAAAGAAATAAACTTCAAATTATACAACAATAAAAGAAAAGAAAGATCCGAAGAGCTTTTTGAGTACCACTAGGTAGCTGGTGTTCCTGGTGAATAGCTGCTCGAACACTTCCACCACTAACCACGGACAGTACTAAGGAACAGGAGGAGGGATCAGTCTCTGCCCTTTATACTAGCACAAACTTGGCAGTGGGCAGGGCCACTCCTCCAGGTACTGCTAGGGGAAACTCTCTGGCACCAGTGCACATGTGCACACACTTACAGTGTAATGGACATATGCAAGCGCTCCAAGAAGTATGGTCCCTTCTGGCCTGTAGCCGAACTGCTCCAAGCTGTTGGCCTGACAAAGCCCTTCAAACAAAGCAGATTTGAGCTTGCTAGGGCGAAGTCCAAGAACAACTAGGCTCAGTGGGACGATCTATTGGGTTGATCCAGTGGGTTTCTTTCCCCGAGCCCAGTCAGCAGTGAACCAATGTCACAGCGTATTGTTTTGTATCCACCGTGCTGGCAGGTGGATCATCTTCAGATGAGCTGTAATGACACCCTAAGCAGTCAGGGACCTTAAAGGAGGGAGGGATAGCTCAGTGGTTTGAGCATTAGCCTGCTAAACCCAGGGTTGTGAGTTCAATCCTTGAGGGGGCCATTTGGGGATTGGCCCTGCTTTGAGCAAGGGGTTGGACTAGATGATCTCTTGAGGTCCCTTCCAACCCTAATAATCTAAGAACCTACAACACTTCAGTAGCAGGCACCAAACCTGGTGTCTTACCCTAGCTCCAGCTCAGGTAGTCACATTGTCCTGTTAGAATTCCCTGCTGTGGTTTCACTTGGATACTGCATACATCCCTCCTGGTTCTAAGCCGTTATGTCACAAGCCAGCTGTCAAGCAGTGCTCTGGCCCACATGCAGCTCGTGGGATCTTTGACCATGATTTGCCAAAAAGTGTTCTTGCAATATTTGGTGTCTTACTTGAAACACCTTAAAGGGGCCTGATGTAGAGAAAGGGCTGAGAAGCTGCCTTCTGAGAGCCAGGCCCCTTCAATTGGCTCTATTTGGGCACTCAAACATCACTAGATACTGCTGAAAAATCTCATAGTCCTGACCTGTTACCACCAGCAACTCATAGGGGCTGAGAGGTTTTTCATTCACACACAGGATCCTCCTCTCTATTTATATTGTACAGATCACTGCCCACATAAAACACACTGCTCTTCATTCCACACCCAGAGCCTACACAGACGTGAGATTCATTCACACTGATGACTCAATGGTGCCATTGACTCAAACCCATCGAGAACAATGGGATTATCATCATAGGCTGGAGACAGCTCTTGCATTCAGCTCATCAAAGGATAGAGATGCTAGGTCCCTGAGCATCTTCCATCCCCAATCATTTCACCAAGCTCTGACTGGGCCACTAAGGCATAACTTGGACAAGACACAAGGCTGAAGGCTGCATGCTGTCTGTGGAGGTGTGCACAGCGCCCCACAATCTCACAAGGAGATGTTGCAAACGAAGACACTTCAGTCATGGAGGGCCGAAAGGAAGCATTTAATGGCTGCTATTGGTTGAAGGGAACTCCCTCACTGTGAGAACCAAACATATCTCTCAGCGATGGGCAGTCACTGATGGTACTAAGCAGTTTGCGGCAGAACCAGGCATGAGTACTTTGTCAGCTTCATTACACAGCACTCACAGAACTTTTCGCCAAAAGTTGGATGGCCAGGGTCCGATGCTGACACCTCACCCCATTCTGGTAGAGAGATGAGCCAGTGTGGCCGCAGGAAACTGTATTGGAGAAAGAAGAATATTATCTTCATTTGCACTTAGTTTTTCAGGAATGCAAGGAAGATGATTCAGAGGGAGCAGTTCAGTGCCTTCTCCCTTGCAGCTTGCACTAGCCAGAAAAATGACTCATCTCTTCAGGTCTCCACTGACGTGTTTTCCACCCTTGCCGCTGAGATGTTTTCCTCTCCTTCAGCAATTAAAAAAAGTTAATTGCCCTCACCAACTTTCAAATGCCCTGGGATACAGGCTGAGAGACACTAAACAAATCCACTTTAGCTGGCACCAGCGAAAGCTCTATATGCCATATTTATGGTTTGTGTCGGTGAGCTCTGATCTGGGAGTCAGGAGAACTGTGTTGCAATCACACTGGTGGTGTAACCTTGGGCGAGTCATTTCTCTGGGCCTCTATTTCTAATCCCACCCTTTGCCTGTTTAGATTGCAAACTCTTTAAAGTAAGGGCTAATTTCTTTCATACAGTGGGGACTCAACTGAGGCCTCCAGATTCTACCTTGCTGCAAACAGCAATACGCCCCACCACTGCTTTGACATTTCATCTACGGTATAAAATTACATATTACAATTTCATTCTAGGTAGACCTTCACACCCCAAGATGCTTATCCTGGGCTCTGGCTGCCCTTGGCATACATTGAAAAGACGAGTTACCAAACGTAAGTCATCCTAAGCAGCAGCACTGCTCATCTTCCCACCCTATCAAGCACCAGCTAATCATCAGTCATGTGCCCCATTGCGCTTTCTGAAAGGGGAATCTCACGCTCAGCTGACCCAATGTCTGCTCAAACTGATCGGCTGTGCAGCATGCCAGCAAGGTCAACAGATTGAGGGGGTTTCACTTACCTCCAAGAGTGGAATTCCTATGGAGGGATCGGTGATGCAGCACCAGCAGCCCCCTCCTGTACATCACAAGAAGGCTCCGGCCAGAAGGTCTTGACTCTTTTAACATCGCTGTTCCATTTGTGCAAAATGTGCAGCGCCTGGATGCGTGCATTGCCAGAGACGGGGGGTACATCGCACTGCCAACGTTAACCAGTGCAATGCCTTCTGGTGTTATTGCAAGCAGGAAGCGGAGAGCAGCATGGAGGGAGTGGAGATTATGTTTGTTCTGGATCCAGCAAGAGCAGCCATGCATCGCAAAACCCGGTGTCTCAGCTTATATGGGGAGAACATCCAGGATAAAAAGGGAACCATTTTAATAGCAACCAAGCCAGAGCCAAATAATAATGATGATGAAGCTTAGTGCATATCCCTAGATCTCCAAGTGCCTTGCAAAGGATGGGTTAATAACAGCTTGAAAGCTCTTTGGTCTAGGGGCTGACTTTTTGTTGTGTGTTTGTACACTGCCTAGCACAATGGGGTCCTGGCCCATGACTGGGGATCCTAGGAGCTACCATAATAGAAACACACAATAACTTCTTTCCAGGGCCGCCGGGGGGTGGGGGAGTGGGGCAATTTGCCCCAGGTCCTGGGCCCTGCAGGGGCCCCGTGAGCCCTGGCCTGGTGGCAGTCCGGGTCTTCGGCAGCATTTCGGCAGCGGGGGGCCCTTCAGTCATTCTGGGTCTTCGGCTGCATTTTGGCAGTAGGGGGACCTTCAGTCGCTTCAGGTCTTCATCAGCATTTCAGCAGCGAGGGGCCCTTCAGTCGCTCCGGGTCTTTGGCAGCATTTCGGAGGTGGGGGTCCCTTCAGTGCTGCCAAAGACCCAGACTGCCACCAGGTGAGTACAAGCGCCACAACTCCCCCGCTTTGCCCCAGGCCCCCTGAATCTTTTGGGTGGCCCTGCTTCTTTCACAGATGGGGAAACTGAGGCACAGAAAAGGAACAGGATTTCCCAGAGGTCACCCAGCAAAGCAGTGGCCAAGATGGGAACAGAAGTGAAATCTCCTGTTTCCCAGTGCTGGACCACATTGAAAATGAGTGCAAGTTATCAAGCATCAACTTTTCTAGTAGGGACAGCTCACAACATTTTGGCACCTGAGGCGGGGAGCTCAAATGATGCCCCTCACTTGGGCCAAAACTTTGAAAGGTCTCAATTCTGTCTTCTTCCTGTTCTGCTCCTCTCATGGTACTGCTCTGCTACCTACCCCACTAAAGGAGAACTAACAACCTAAAATGCCTTGTTGAAAAATTTTAAGTAACGCAACTTTCAAACTCCTGAACAGCAAATGTAACTTTTCTTGTCTGCATAGTAAACATTGGCATTTTTATCTATTTGAATAATCAACGTGGTGCTTTCTGTGCCTTCTTGGTTGCAAGGATTTGAACTGTTTCCTGAAGGTCCACAGTCTGGGCCAGCTCATGCTCTATTGAGACAGTTGCAAGGACGACCAGCCTCTCCTGTGTCATTGCGGAGCGCAGATGTGTTTTTATTAACTTCAGCATCACTGACCACCAAGTTCAATGAATGAGAACTGCATGGGACAAAAAAAACTTGAGGGTTTAACTTTCAGATCTATGTCTGCACTTCTCTGTTCTTTCCTCTCATGTTGGCACCATTGTCATAGCCCTGACCTCTCATGTCAGCTATCGCAATTCCTGTATCTTACAGCTTTTTAAGAAGCACATTAGTCATACCAGCTTCTGTAGTTTCATCAGTGTCAATAAATTGTAGAAAATGCTGACAGTCACCATTGCAGGGACATTTTCACTAGGTTCTATTGTTACAAAACTCACCATTAAAGTCATTTGTTCCGTATGGCTGATGTCAGGAGTGCAGTCCAGATTAACAGAGTAATATCTTGTTGACTTCAGATCTGCTACAATCTACTGTTAGACTTTTGTTGCCAGTAACTAAATGATCTCATATTGAATTGTTTTTCCAAGGCAGTGGGTGGTGACTCTTCTTAGATGCTCCTGGAGTACAGCATCAAACTCAGCCATCAGCTCTGCAATTTTAAGGAAGTTTCCATTGTTTGGCACATATAGCTGATCTGAAGTTCCACACAGTGCTAGGTTTTGGGTAGCAAGCATTCTCACAATGGCAATGAGCCTTTTCAGAACAGTAAAGAGACTCTGTTTCAATCTTCTCTTGATGCTGATCATCTGTGGTGGCCTTTAACCTTACTCTCATCTCAAGCTCTTTCCACCTATAGAATGCTATCTGGTGATTTGCGGCCTCCTCATGGCATGCCAGATTTCTACCCAAATTTTTCCAGTCCTTTCTTTCTGTAGAACCCAATGTGACTGGAACATTAGACTGGAAGAGTCTGAAACAAAAACAGTTTTTGAGTACATAAGCCATGGCCTCTCCACTTTGTCACCATTAGGGATTTCACACCAGTAATGTGTTGGATGGAAACTTCTATTTTCATTATCTTTGGGAAACATGAAGTTTTTCACTTGCTGTGGCCCAGGCAGTACAAGAAAGTCCCTCAGGCTACTGCTCAAGTGGGTCCACAGTCCTGGATCATCTAGACTTAAGGATCTAAACTCAGCAGCAGCTGTTTCTTGTGCCTCCGCCACACTCTTCTCTGATCTACACTTTTCTTTAGGCATGTGCATAGTTACATCCATTTGAGATGGAGATATGGATGCTGCAGTAGCTGCCAGGTCACCTGCACTCTAACTGGAGGATCAGGCATCTCCTCACCACTCACATCCTCACTGGCCGGAAGGCTCACTGTGAACATTTGTGTCTGTGTATCTCAGGAGAGCTCCTTCCTGCTTAGATAGAAAAGCTCCCTTTGCTTTCTTTCTTTTTCTGAGTGCTGCCCCAGAGGGGCGTTTTCTTCTTTCACTCATGGCTGCTGTTCTGTGCCAGCTATAGTGGCTCTCAACACTCAGTTGAAGGGGACAAATAAGCAGGCTGGCAGCAGGGCCTGAGTGAGGGAAGATATCAGCGTCTTAAGGGCCTAACTGGCTCCTACTACTTCAGTTGACTGCCCGTTCTCCTCAAGTGGGTTCAGGGAAGCAGCAGGAAACAGGAAGCTCCCTGAGAAGCTGGTGTTAATCAGTCCAGGCTCCTGTGGGTGCTGGAGAGGTACATAAGAGACTCCTCCTCCTCTCTCTCCCTGCAGCTCCTGTTGCTTTCTGTTATTCCCTCTCACTTTTTCTCCTGCCTGCCTGTTATGTCTCTTGTGCCCTCCTTCCTTCAGCACAGCACTCCACCATCTCTGGGCATCTAGAGCAGAGAGAATACATATGCACCAGCAGCAGACACAATTTTCTACACTCTGGGTCCTAGTGGCGCCCTCCTACAGTCTGACACCTGAGATGTTCGCCCCATCGTAAGGGCAGCTCTGTTTTCTAGGCAGCACTATAGAGGAACAGTTGCCTAAAATAGCGTTGGGGGGCTCTATACAGTAGTATAACATGGGAGTGGGGTTATTCTGCAAGATGGTGGGAAAAGTATAGGTGCATTTTTATAGCCTTAAATCTATGGGGGAGTATCATAACCTTAGTCCCACATTTGGACCTTAGCGTCCAAAATATGGGGGTTAGCATGAAAACCTCCAAGCTTAGTTACCAGCTTGGACCTGGTACCTGCTGCCACCACCCAATAAATTAGAGTGTTTTGGGGCACTCTGGTCCCCCTGAAAAACCTTCCCTGGGACCCCAAGACCCAAATCCCTTGAGTCTCACAACAAAGGGAAATAATCCTTTTTTCCTTCCCCCTCCAGGTGCTCCTGGAGAGATACACAGACACAAGCTCTGTGAAACTACACAGAGAGACTCCCCCTCTCTGTTCCCAATCCTGGAAACAAAAAGTACTTTCCTATTCCCCCAGAGGGAATGCAAAATCAGGCTAGCAATGCAACACACAGATCTCCCCTTGATTTCTTACTCCCACCAATTCCCTGGTGAGTACAGACTCAATTTCCCTGAAGTAAAGAAAAACTCCAACAGGTCTTAAAAGAAAGCTTTATATAAAAAGAAAGAAAAATACATACAAATGTTCTCTCTGTATTAAGATGATACAATACAGGGTCGATTGCTTAAAAGAATATTGAATAAACAGCCTTATTCAAAAGGAATACAAATCAAAGCACTGCAGCACTTATATTCATGCAAATATCAAAGAAAAGAAACCATATAACTTACTAGCTGATCTCTTTGTCCTTACACTTAGAAACAGAAGACTAGAAAGTAGAAACTACTTCTCCAAAGCTCAGAGAAAGCAGGCAGACAAAGACTCAGACACACAATTCCCTCCACCCAAAGTTGAAAAAATCCGGTTTCCTGATTGGTCCTCTGGTCAGGTGCTTCAGGTGAAAGAGACATTAACCCTTAGCTATCTGTTTATGACATGCCCCCCAAATTGCAGACAGTGGGGAAGCTCACTGGCGGCGATTTCCTTCTAGAACATTAAAATAAACATATTAATACAACACATACACCTTTACATATACTCCTAAGTATATAACTAACAGACTTTTACATTTTAAGAACACTTTTTAACTACTGAATTCTGGGAAACTCTCACGGGAGAGTGCATCAGCTACTTTGTTAGAAGCTCCTGTGATGTGTTGAATTTTAAAATCAAAATCTTGGAGAGCTAAACTTCAACGAAGAAGTTTCTTGTTGTTCCCCTTGGCAGTATGAAGCCACTTTAGTGCAGCATGGTCAGTTTGTAGTTGGAACCGCCGTCCCCAAACATATGGGCGTAGCTTTTTCAGGGCGTACACAATGGCATAGCATTCCTTTTCACCGACTGACCAGTGACTTTCCCTCTCAGACAGTTTTTTGCTGAGAAACACGACAGGATGGAAGTTGTGATCTGTTGCTTCCTGCATGAGAACTGCTCCTATACCACGCTCAGATGCATCCGTGGTTACTAGGAATGGCTTGTCAAAGTCCGGGGCCCTGAGCACAGGGTCAGACATGAGCGTTGCCTTAAGTTGGGTAAAGGCCTTTTGACACTCATCAGTTCACTTAACTGCATTTGGCTGGGTCTTTTTGGTCAGGTCGGTCAGTGGGGCAGCGATTTGGCTGTAGTGTGGTACAAATCGCCTGTAGTATCCGGCCAAGCCTAAGAAGGATTGGACCTGCTTCTTGGACCGTGGGACAGGCCACTTTTGGATAGCATCCACCTTGGCCTGTAGGGGGTTTATGGTTCCTCGACCCACCTGGTGCCCCAGGTAAGTCACTCTGTTTTGGCCTATTGACACTTTTTGGCCTTAACAGTTAGTCCCTGCCTGCCTGATGCGCTTAAAGACCTTTTCCAGGTGTAGTAGGTGTTCGGGCCAGGAGTCTGAAAAAATGGCCACATCATCAAGGTAGGCAACTGCAAATTCTCCCAGTTCAGCTAGTAGACCATCTACCAGCCTCTGGAAGGTGGCGGGTGCATTTCGAAGGCCGAAAGGAAGGACATTGAATTCATACACCCCCGCATGGGTGACGAATGCTGACCTCTCCTTGGCAGGTTCATCTAGCGGTACTTGCCAGTACCCCTTGGTTAAGTCTATTGTAGAGATGAACTGGGCACGTTCCAACTTTTTTAATAGCTCATCGGTACGTGGCATTGGATAGTTGTCCGGACGAGTTACAGCATTTAGCTTACGGTAGTTCACGCAAAAGCGTATTTCCCCATCTGGTTTGGGTACCAGAACCACTGGAGATGCCCATGCACTGGTAGATGGGCGGATTATACCCATCTGTAGCATGTTCTGGATCTCCCGTTCTATAGCAGCTTGGGCATGAGGAGACACTCGGTAGGGTGGGGTTCTGATTGGGTGAGCATTACCTGTATCAATGGAGTGGTATGCCCGTTCAGTCCGTCCTGGGGTGGCTGAGAACAATGGGGCGAAGCTAGTGCACAGCTCCTTGATTTGTTGCCGCTGCAGACGTTTCAGGGTGGTTGAGAGGTTCACCTCTTCCACGCCACCGTCTTTTTTTCCGTCGTAGTAGACACCGTCAGGCCACTCAGCATCATGTCCCTGGACTGTAAACTGACAAACCTGAAAATCTCTGGAATACAAAGGCTTGAGAGAATTAACATGGTACACTTTAGGCTTTAGTGAGGAATTGGGAAATGCTATGAGGTAGTTTACAGCTCCCAGGCGCTCTTGGACCTTGAATGGCCCTTGCCATGATGCTTCCATATTATGGGCCTGTTGCGCCTTCAAGACCATAACCTGGTCTCCTACCTTGAAGGAACGTTCTCTGGCATGTCTGTCATACCAGGCCTTTTGCTCTTCTTGAGCATCCTGTAGGTTTTCTCTAGCAAGGGCTAAAGAGTGTCGGAGGGTGCTTTGTAGGTTGCTTACAAAGTCCAGAATGTTAGTTCCTGGAGAAGGCGTAAACCCCTCCCATTGCTGCTTCACCAAACTGTAATGGCCCCTTAACCTCGTGACCATACACAAGTTCAAATGGTGAAAACCCTAAACTGGGATGTGGTACAGTCCTGTAGGCAAACAGCAACTGCTGCAACACTAGGTCCCAATTATTGGAGAATTGGTTGATGAATTTTCGTATCATGGCCCCCAAAGTTTCATTGAACCTTTTCACCAGGCCATTGGTTTGATGGTGGTACGGGGTGGCAACCAAGTGATTCACCCCATGAGTTTCCCACAGTTTTTCCATGGTCCCTGCCAGGAAATTAGTCCCTGAATCTGTAAGGATGTCAGAGGGCCAACCTACCCTGGCAAAGATGTCTGTTAAGGCCAGGCACACAGTGTTAGCCCGGGTGTTGCCTAGAGCTACTGCTTCCGGCCATCGGGTAGCAAAGTCCACTAAAGTCAGTACGTACTGCTTTCCTCTGGGCGTCTTTTTTGGGAAAGGGCCCAGAATATCCACAGCTACTCGCTGAAATGGGACCTCAATTATGGGGAGTGGCTGGAGAGGGGCCTTGACCTGGTCTTGAGGCTTTCCCACTCTTTGGCATACCTCACAAGACCGGACATACCTGGCAACGTCCTTGCCCATCCCCTCCCAGTGGAAGGACTTCCCCAACCGGTCCTTGGTTCTGTTCACCCCAGCATGGCCACTGGGATGATCATGGGCTAAGCTTAAGAGCTTCTCCCGGTACTTAGTTGGAACCACCAACTGTTTTTGCGGCTGCCATTCTTCCCAGTGTCCACCAGAAAGATTTCCTTGTATAAAAGTCCTTGGTCTATAACAAACCGGGATCGATTAGAAGAGCTGAGAGGCGGTGGGGTGCTCCGTGCCGCCGCCCAAGCTTTCTGAAGGCTGTCATCTGCTTCCTGCTCAGTCTGGAACTGTTCCCTTGAAGCTGGGGTCACCAGTTCTTCCTCAGACTGTGGACTTGGGCTTGGTCCCTCTGGAAGCGATGTAGGTGATGGGGTTGTTTCCGTTGCTGGTGAACCGCTCTCCGCTGGTGCACCTGAGGGTATTTCAGGCTCTGGCTGAGCCTTTTGGGTATGGCTGTCTGTTGCTTCTGCCAGTTTTGGCTCGCTGGCGCCCTCTGGCGTTGAGTTTGAAGATGGGGTTGCAATGGCTGGTGCTGGTTGCTGTTCCAGTTCCGGGCCTGGGACTGGAGGTGCTGTGGCTGTTTCAGTGGTTGGCATGGAATCCGGGTCCACTACCTCTGTCTGGGTCTCTGGTAACACAGACGGGGCCTCTGTGGACGGCTCAGGAACAGGAATGGGTCTGGAAGCTTGCCTGGTTTGGCTACGTGTAACCATTCCCACTCTCTTGGCCCGCCTCACCTGGTTGGCCAAGTCTTCCCCCAGTAGCATGGGGATAGGATAATTGTCATAGACTGCAAAAGTCCACATTCCTGACCAGCCTTTGTACTGGACAGGCAGTTGAGCTGTAGGCAAGTCTACAGCTTGTGACATGAAGGGGTAAATTGTAACTTTGGCCTTTGGGTTGATGAATTTGGGGTCAACGAAGGATTGGTGGATAGCTGACACTTGTGCCCCCGTGTCTCTCCACGCAGTAACCTTCTTTCCGCCCACTCTCAAATTTTCCCTTCGCTCCAAGGGTATTTGAGAGGCATCCGGGCCTGGGGATCTCTGGTGTGATGGTGGTGTAATGAATTGCACTCGCATGGTGTTCTTGGGACAGTTGGCCTTGATATGTCCCAGTTCATTACACTTAAAGCATCTTCCATCTGATGGGTCACTGGGCCGAGGTGAGTTACTGGAGACTGGTGAGGTTGAAGGGTAGGGTATCTGTGGCTTTACTTGGGTGGTATGTGGGGTCTTTGGCTGTCCTCGGTTGTAGGGTTTATGGTCTGTGTGCCCCCTGGGGTAATCGTTCCCCTTGACAGTAGCTTTCTTGCTTTCTGCCAGTTCCATCCATTTGGCTCCAATTTCCCCCGCCTCAGCGATATCTTTGGGATTTCCATCTTGTATGTACCATGTGATGTCTTCAGGAACACCATCCAAGAACTGCTCCATTTGTATGAGGAGGTGCAGTTCTTCCAAGGTTTGAATGTTGTTTCCTGTTATCCAGGCCTCATAGTTTTTTGCAATGTAGTAGGCGTGTTTGGGAAATGACACCTCTGCTTTCCACTTTTGGGTTCTGAAACGCCGACGGGCATGATCTGGGGTTATCCCCATTCTGTATCTGGCCTTGGTTTGAAAAAGTTTATAGTCATTCATTTGCTGCTTAGGCATTTCAGCGGCCACCTCTGCTAAAGGTCCACTGAGCTGTGACCTCAATTCTACCATGTACTGGTCTTCGGGGATGTTGTACCCAAGACAGGCTCTTTCAAAATTTTCCAAGAAGGCCTCGGTGTCATCACCTGCCTTGTAGGTGGGAAATTTCCTGTGCTGTGGAGCAATAATTGGCGCCGGGTTGTTAGGGTTGGCTGGCACATGCAGCCCAGCTTTTGCCAAGTCCAGTTCATGTTTCTCTGTTTTTCCTTCTCTTCATTCTCTTTTTGTTGTTTTTTCCATTTCTTTTTGTTGTTTTTCCATTTCTCGGCGGTGGGCCAACTCTTCTTCTGCTTGTTCCTTCGGTAGGCCACCTCTTCTTCTTCTAGTTTTCTTTTGTGTGCTGCCTCTTGGGCTGCCTGTTCTCTTTGGAAGGCTGCCAGTTTGATGCTTTCTTCCTTTTCTTTCATCTCCATCTCTTTTTGTTTTATTTCCAGTTGTCGCCTGTGTTCAGCTTCTTTGAGTTGCTCTTCGGCCTCAATTTTTGCCTTAGAAGTCATGATTCCTGTTTTCTTGTGTTGGGGTGCCCTCCGGTGTTTATCTTCTGAACTGCAGGCTCTCTGTTGCCTCCTGAAGTCTGCCTAGCAACAGTGCCTTTAGCTAATTTTCAATGTTAAGTAAACCTGAAAAACCACTTTATTTGCATTCATATAGTGCTGGAACTTGCCTCCTAATGGGAGGGCTATTGCATGACAAAAGACCCTTAACAGTCTGGTAATGGCTTCTTGCTTAACATGCAAGCCACAAACTGCCAGAGAGAGCAGAAAAAAAAATTCTCTCTGGTTCCCTTTTAAAACCAACTGTTTCTCTCTCTGCTAAAAAGCCCTTAGCAGAGAAGAGAAAAATATAATATTCCTACTGGCTTCTGGATTCTGTCTATATCCCACCTGCTGCACACCATATCATAACCTTAGTCCCAGATTTGGACCTTAGCGTCCAAAATATGGGGGTTAGCATGAAAACCTCCAAGCTTAGTTACCAGCTTGGACCTGGTACCTGCTGCCACCACCCAAAAAATTAGAGTGTTTTGGGGCACTCTGGTCCCCCTGAAAAACCTTCCCTGGGACCCCAAGACCCAAATCCCTTGAGTCTCACAACAAAGGGAAATAATCCTTTTTTCCTTCCCCCCTCCAGGTGCTCCTGGAGAGATACACAGACACAAGCTCTGTGAAACTACACAGAGAGACTCCCCCTCTCTGTTCCCAATCCTGGAAACAAAAAGTACTTTCCTATTCCCCCAGAGGGAATGCAAAATCAGGCTAGCAATCCAACACACAGATCTCCCCTTGATTTCTTTCTCCCACCAATTTCCTGGTGAGTACAGACTCAATTTCCCTGAAGTAAAGAAAAACTCCAACAGGTCTTAAAGAAAGCTTTATATAAAAAGAAAGAAAAATACATACAAATGTTCTCTCTGTATTAAGATGATACAATACAGGGTCGATTGCTTAAAAGAATATTGAATAAACAGCCTTATTCAAAAGGAATACAAATCAAAGCACTGCAGCACTTATATTCATGCAAATATCAAAGAAAAGAAACCATATAACTTACTAGCTGATCTCTTTGTCCCTACACTTAGAAACAGAAGACTAGAAAGTAGAAACTACTTCTCCAAAGCTCAGAGAAAGCAGGCAGACAAAGACTCAGACACACAATTCCCACCACCCAAAGTTGAAAAAATCCGGTTTCCTGATTGGTCCTCTGGTCAGGTGCTTCAGGTGAAAGAGACATTAACCCTTAGCTATCTGTTTATGACAGGGAGGGCGGCCGCTACAGTATTGAAATGCTCCTTCAGAAGCAGCCCGGGGCCTTCTGGTTGGGAGCTCGTCTCCAGCAGCAGTAATTAGGCTGATTGAAGGAACAGCTTGTTATTGTCCAAGTCTGTAGGCAAAATGCACAGATCAAAGCCAACGGCTAGATAACAATCTTAATTGCAGACTGTTTAGGGGTGGTCCGGGCAAGCCAAGGAGGATTCCTTCCCTTGTGCTGCCCCAGCACTCTGCTATCTGGAACTCTCCCTTCCTCCGAGCCAATGAGTCAGTTCGCTTCATCATCACACCTTAAAGCTTTCCTGAGCCTACTGCTGGCCAATTCCCGCTTCCCTTCCCCGGCCCTGCTTACCCCATCCGGCCCTCGCTGCAATTACTGGGGAGATCACCATCTTGGCTGCATTTCCATTTCAGCCTTTTCATTTCACTGCATCGGAGCCCTTGGCCGACCTTCCCGGGAGAACAGCGCAGAGCCACCAGTCTTTGCCCTTTCGCCCCGGCCAACAGGTGCTGGATAAAATGTCATTTCCCTGTTTAATTCACAAGATCAGGTTTGAGACATGAACAACAGTCACCTGGAATCAGTGATGGCATTAGCCTCACAAGGACTTGGCTGTGCAATGGCAGGAATTGGATTGAAACAGGAACCCACAGAATCCCTGTCAGGAATGGGGGCCTGCAGCTGGGCCCCAGGAGCCACTAGCCAACTGTGATTGAAACTCCTAATCGACCAGATGGTCTGATTGGCAGTGCCAGGACTGCTCTTAAGCCCAGCAGTAGCATAATGCCAGCAGACCCCGGGTTGTCGGCAGGTGGGATCAAACCTGGGACCTCTGGAGCTTAGTGCATGAGCCTCTATTGCATGAGCTAAAAGCCAATTGGCTGTTAGCAAAGGCTGTAGAGCAGATGCATTAATCTCTCTCTAAGTGGTCTCAGTGCCACTCAATGGGACAGAACACCACACCCAGAGAGTGTGTGGGTTACATTAGCACTTAGTTGGCAACTGCTCAGTGCAGACCCTGGCAGTTGCTATCAATCCTGTGCCTGCCTTGCTCCTGCTCTGCTCTGGACTGCTCCAGCCCTGGGACTCTGCTGACTTGCTGACTCCAGCACTGAACCCTGGTTCCTAACTTACCATTGCTGCTCTAATCACTAGGCCTTGGTCCATGACAGGTTGAGCAGCCCACACAAAAAAGGAGGAGGTATAGAAGGGGCATCAGCACAGGTCCGTTACTGAAAGGATCCCCCGAAGCCGAGTGTCTCTGTCAGAGATAGTGTGCACCACCTCACAAGGCATATTTTGTACAAAGATTATTACCATCGCATGTAGGGTGTGACTAGAGGGCTGCTTTGGGTCACACATGCTCAGTAGGGCATCTCCAAGGGTGGAGGGCCAATTCCACTCCCAAATTTAAAAAAAAGGGGGTGCCAATCTGTTCTGCCAGTTCAGCCAGCCCCAAAGAGAGAGAGCTGTATCGGAAGGGTGCTGAAGATCTCTACCCTGAGGGCTGATGTTCGCAGGTCTGCTTTGGCTACCTGCAGTGAGCAGATAACTGCCAGGAGAAGGATCCCAGCCTATTCAAAGAACAGGGTGCTTGCTGCTTGGTCAGCTCAGGAGAGTGTGAGGACATAGATGCCAAATAAGCAGTGCATGATTTCAGTGCATAGGATTAGTGGCCCGTGTATCTCTCAATACTGAAGAAATCTGTATTTTAGATACTGTTATTTTTCTTTGTCCGGTCTGTGCTGTATTGCTGTAATGCTAAGAGCATGTTTTGATTTATGAGGCGTCTTAGTTAACCCACAGATTGTCATTTTATCAACAGAAGAATTTTTTTGTTTAATCTGAGAAGCTTTACTACACTGTGGTGTCTTTTCTCCAAATCAGAGCAACTCAGGGTACTGGCATCCGCACCTGTCCCAATTTGCACATTCGTGGTTTTCTCCACAGGTGGGAGTTCCGCTGTCAGAACAGACTGAACCTTCTCACTATCCCTGCAGTACAATGGAATTATTACGGGTACGGGTGTAATCGAAGTTTGGTGGGTTACACTGAGGCCAGGCCCTTGTCTCCTGCTCTTTAACGGAGCACTGACTCTGCTCTCCCAGGAGCCCCTCTCTGCCTTAACACAGGTTGCTCTTACAGGCCCAGCTCACTAGGTGACATCTACCCTGTCTTTCCATCCAGACTCCAAGGAAGACTGGAGAACTGAGCAGGATTATGACATCACAGGTATCAAGAAGACTGAACAGCTGTAACATAAGAACAGCCACACTAAGTCAGACCAAAGGTCCATCTAGCCCAGTATCTGGTCTTCCGACAGTGGCCAATGGCAGGTGCCCCAGAGGGAATGAACAGAACAGGGAATCATCAAGTGATCCATCCCCTCTCGCCCATTCCCAGTTTCTGGCAAATGGAACCTAAGGACACTCAGAGCATGGTGTGGCAGCCCTGCCCATCTTGGCTAATAGCCATTGATGGACCTATCTTTCATGAAATTATGTAGTTCTTTTTTGAACCCTCTTATAGTCTTGGCCTTCCCAACATCCTCTGGCAAAGAGTTCCCTGGGTTGACTGTGCATTGTGTGAAGAAATACTGCCTTTGGTTCTTTTCGACCTGCTGCTTATTCATTTCATGTGGTGACCGCTACTTCTTCTGTTCTGAGAAGGAGTAAATAACACTTCCTTATTTACTTTTTCCACACCAATCAAGATTTTATAGACCTCTATCATATCCCCTGTAGTTGTCTTTTCTAAGATGAAAAGTCCCAGTCTTATTAATCTCTCCTCCTATGCAAGCTGTTCCACACCCCTAATCATTTTTATTGCCCTTTTCTGAACCTTTTCCAATTCCAAGATATCTTTTTTGAGATGGCGAGACTACATCTGCATGCAGTATTCCTACCCTTTATTTTCTGTGGTTCAGCCAGTTACTGATCCATGAGAGGACCCTTCCTCTTATCCCATGACAGCTTACTTTGCTTAAGAGCCTTTGCTGAGGGACCTTGTCAAAGGCTTTCTGAAAATCCCAGTGTGTCAGTGCACTGCAAGGCCTTCAATGGCTATTAAACTTTCCCATGGGGACATCGGAGACACGGTCCAGTGAACTTGTGTTCAGGCCTAACAAGATCTCAGATGCAACCTGCTGTGAGAAACTCGTTTTAACAAGGATGCCCCTGTGCCAGCACAGGCCACAGGTCAAAATGTATAACTTCAATAACAATGGTATTGGAAGAGCCCAAAATAACCACTACAGGAATGTATTGACTATGACCCCTTACTTCAAATGCACTGTGGCCTAGTAGATAGAGCACTAGATGGAACTCAGAAGACTTAAGTGCTAGTCCTGACTCTGCTACTGTCTTTCTGGGTGACTTTGGGCAAGTCACTGGTCTTCTCTGTGCCTCACTTTCCCATCTCGAAAAGGGGGCTAAAGCTACAGACCTCCTTTGTAAAGTGCTTTGAAATCTACTGATTGAACCTATTAGATAAGAGGTAGGGCTCTTTATTATCTTATGATATAGGGTGCTTTTCTTAAAGCGCCCACTGCTAGAGTCAAGGGATTTATTTGAGAATCTCTGCTTTTTATTTTATTTTATTTGTTAGCCAGTTTTAAGCCCTCGTAGTTGCAAAGAGAAGCTGGGGAACGTGAATTGAGTGCACCCTAGTGGCTCAGGCACCAGAAGGCAAATGAAGAGTTCCCCAGATGAATGTTTTTTGAAGATCCCATTATTTTGAAGCCAATCTCATGATTTTGGTGGGGCCCACCTCAAGCTTTTGGAATGCGTGGGCTGGCGATACCGTGAACGTTTTTGTGCACTCGTAGCACTAGATAATCACTTCGGGGCTGCTTCTCACTTCAGGCTGGGAAATTCTGTCTCAGTCACAGGTGTTTTATGAGTTCCCACAAGTAGGGAAAAAATGTCCCTTGCCTAGGGGCTTGAGAGTCATAGAGCTCGGAAAAGACCCAGGGTTTTCCTGGGAAACCTGATGCCCTCTCTCCTGCCTTATTCTGAGCTCAGCAGCTCAGCCTCCTTGGGTGGTTACTCCAGCCTATCTCCTGATGTAAGTACAGCATTGACAGCTCACAGGCTAGAGGGAGATTGCAGGAGGGCAGCCCTATTGTGACCTAGAGACGACATCAGCGCCTGCCTGATGCCAGAGCAGCAACCTGCCCTCAGGTGTAGCCTGGGTACTTGTTGCTGCTTTGAGCGTATCTGTGATTCTTAATGCCTGAGCCTGACGAAATGAGTTCACTCCTCCTCTATCTCATCTCTGCCTCCTGCCTAACGATCCTGCTGCTCTTTCTTGTGTATTATGCTGTGATAAGGCTCACCAGATCTGAGGTAAGTGAGACTCCTAGAGAGATGGAAAGGCTGGATTGATGCCAGTTGAATGCAGGAACCAAACATAAGTATTTTTAAATCAGCAGGCTCTGATCATCTCCACCCAAGAGTCCTCAAAGAGCTGGCTCAGGAGGTTATTGGCCCACGGACATTAATTTTTTAACAAATTTAGGATTCTTGAGGGAATTCCAGAAGGCTGGAAGTGTGCTAATGTTTTGTCAATATTCAAAAAAGTACAGGAGGTTGACCCAGCTTCTTATAGGCCAGTTAGCCTGAAACAATGGACAAACTGATATGGGATTCAATCAATAAAGAATTAAAGGACGGGAATATATTCAAAGCAGGTTAACAATGTTTTATGTCAGACATAGATGTGGCAAACTTAGACTTTTGCCAGGTGTTGTTTTTCATAGATTCCAAGGCACGATGGGCCCATTGTGATCTTCTAGTCTGACCCTCCTGTCTAGCACAGGCCAAAAAACTTCCCCACAATCATGCCTAGTGCGTACCTTTAATTAAAATGTCCAATCTTGATTTTAAAAATTGCCAGTGATGGAGAATCAATCCACCACGACCTTGATAACTTGTTCCAATGGTTAATTCCTCTCACTGCTAAAAGTGGACGCCTTCTGTCCAGTCTGAATGTGTCTAGTTTCAACTTCCAGCCACTGGACCATGTGAGACCTTTCTCTGCTAGACTGAAGAGCCCATTTGTAATTATTTGTTCCCCATGTAGGTATTTATAGACTTTTCCTCAAACCACCCTTAACCTCTTTAAGCGACATAGACTTTAGAAGCTCAGTCAATCACTTCAAGGCATGTTTTCTAATCCTTTACTCATTCTTATGGCTCTTCTCTGAACCCTCTGTAATTTATCAACATCCTTCCTGAATGTTAGACACCAGAACTGGACACAGGATTCCAGCAGTGGTTGCACCAGTGCCAAATACAGAGGTAAAATAACCTCACTCCTCCCAATTTGAGATTCTCCTGTTTATGCATACAAGTACCGCAGGACATTTGGATTAAAAATTAGCACTGTACAATATCATTGGAGCACTGGTTAAATGGATTAAGAACAGGCTAATGGCTAGCTGACAGATCTCAAAAAGTAATTGTCAATGGGTTCATCAAATGTGGGCATTTCTAATGGGGCTCTGCAGGGATCAGTACTAGGACTGATGCTATTAAATATTTTTTCAATGACTTGGAAGTAAATACAAAATTGCTGCTGATAAAAATGTGCTGATGACACTAAGATTGGCAGAATGCTAAATAACGATGAGGACAGGGCAGTCATACAGAGAGTTCTGGAGAGTTTGTTTGGCAAATGGGGCCCATTCAAACAAAATGCATTTTCACACAGCCCAACACAGAGTTATACATCTGGGAACAAGGAGGGCATATTCAACTTTGGATTTAACAATCTTTAGTTTTGTATCATCTGCAAATCTGGCCACTTCACTGTTTCCCCCCTTTTCTAGATCATTTATGAATATGTTGAACAACTCTGGTCCCAGTACAGATCCTTGGGGGACCTTGCTATTTATCTCTCTTCATTAACTCACCATTAATTCCTACCTTTTGTTTCCTATCTTTAAACCAGTTACTGGCCCATGTGAAGACCTTCCCTCTTATCCCATGACAACTTACTTTGCTTAAGAACCTTTCATGAGGGATCTTGTTAAAGGCTTTCTGAAAGTTCAGGTACACTATATCCACTGGATCACCCTTGTCCACATGCTTCTTCACCCCTGTGACATTACGCCCCATATTCTTCATAGAAATATTGTTCTGTGAATATGGCATAACTAAGCTATGTTTTATGCAAGATTGGTCAGGTGAGATATCATTGGAAAGGTTATGATTTACTGAATGGGATTATCCTATTTGTATGGATGTATCATTTTTGTATCTGAAGTTAGGAATATGGGCTCTGTATCAATTACAAAAGTGCTTGCACCAGGGAAATGCCCCCAAACAGTAGGCACTCAGCCTGGATGGGCCATTAGGAAGGACAATAGGACTTTGAAGATACTAATCTTCCTCCTTCCTGAGAAGTTTTCTGGGATGCTGCTTTGACATTACAGGGTCATGTGATCATGTCACCTCATAGAATCATAGAATCCATAGAATATCAAGGTTGGAAGGTACCTCAGGAGGTATCTAGTCCAAGCCCCTGCTCAAAGCAGGACTAATTCCCAACGAAATCATCCCAGCCAGGGCTTTGTCAAGCCTGCCCTTAAAAACCTCTAAGGAAGGAGATTCCACCAGCTCCCTAGGTAACCCATTCCAGTGCTTCACCACCCTCCTAATGAAAAAGTTTTTCCTAATATTCAACCTAAACCTTCCCCACTGCAACTTGAGACCATTACTCCTTGTTCTGTCATCTGCTACCACTCAGAACAGTTTAGATCCATCTTCTTTGGAACCCCCTTTCAGATAGTTGAAAGCAGCTATTAAATCACCCCTCATTCTTCTCTTCTGCAGACTAAACAATCCCAGTTCCCTCAGATGGACATCATTTTGGACTGGTGGTAATTTTCCACTAGGAGGGAGTGGGGGGTCAAACTGGGAGACAAAGGATTCCTGTCATAGCCAAAACCTATTTAAGACTTGGAAGTGAGTTAATCTAGGTTCTTCTCCACCACCTCCCTGCTCAAAAAGAAAGATGGCTGAAAACATCTGGAGAAATAAAGGAACTAAACTGTGGGGGAGGAGGGCAGGGGCTGAGCCCAGGCGAGAAAGATCTGCCTGTGAAAGGAATACCTGGATATTTAAGCTGCAAGCAGTGCAGTTTACCTTCAAGAAACTTTGCAGCTCCCAGGCAAGTGGACTGAACTCATGCCAAACTGTTGTTGTTGTTTTTTGGTGTAAAACAGCTGCTGTTAAAGGATGACATAGGGGTTATATCAGCACTTGTTTGGAAGGATTTGCATAAGCCATTCATGGCTTCTTCACTCAGGAGTAGCATAGCCATCCCAAATGCATGCAGATAAAACCCTGATATCATGCATTCCCTAAATATGTATATAGGAAACATTCTTGTCCAGATGTCAGATTTCTCCCCCAAGATCTGAATTTCGTGCATGGTATCTGGGGTTAGTTGCATACCCTGCAATCCTAAAACCTGCAGAGTGTTATCATCTATGCAGGAGATAGAGCTTTGCAGGCTCTCTCCTTCAATGCTTATAAACTCTGCAGGCTCCTGGTATCAGCAATCCCTGTTTCTCCAATCCCTGGTTTATTCTGGTGATGCCTGTTAGGGGTTGTGCTTTGTGCCTTATATTGGCTGCATCACAGGAAAGCACAATGCCTACCCAGGATGCCTCAGCGTGCATTACTCTCCCAGAAGGGAAAACTTCCCTCTGGCCCCACATGGCAATCACCTCTGGCTCATTTTTCTCTCAAGTGTATTGAGGAGTTCTCTTCTAACCCTCCTGCTTTCTCTGTGTGTGGCAGGCTTCTCCGAGGAAGAGGAGGCACAGAAAGAAAAAGAAGAAACCGAAAGGTAAGCAGCCCCTGACCCCACAGCTGCAGTGCCAGACTCAGACCCCATGCAAAGCAGAGAAATAGGGTCTATTCCCCCTTCTTGCTGCCTCCCCTCTTCCTGCGAAGGCACTGTCATGCCCAGAGTCGCGCAGAGGCACTGGCTGGGGCTCCGTTCACAGGCTGCCTCTGAAACCTGGGGCAATAGGGTGCTAGGAAGCAGAGGGTGCCCAAGCAGCTCAATGTCTCCTTTATGTGTCACTTCTGGCAGCTTTTGGACGCTGTGAGGAAGAGTTGGAGGAAGCTTGTGCATCCCTAGAGACATGGTAAGCAATGCCCCCCTGTCGTAACTTTCCTACTTAAATCTGAACCTTAGAGTTCAGAACATGAGAAGTTAGCATGAAACCTCCAAACTTAATTACCAGCTTGGATCTGATATCGCTGCCACCAGCCAAAAAATTCCAGTGTCTGGCTCACTCTGGTCTCCCCAAAACCTTCCCTGGGGAACCCCAAGGCTCAGATACTCCGAGTTTCTCCACAAAGGGAAGTAATCCACTTCCCTTCCCACTCTTTACCTCCTCCCAGATTTTCCCGCCATGGGTACTCTAGGAGATTCCCTGCTTTAAGTCCTTGAAACACAAGTACCGAGAGATCAAATCTCTCCCCCCTCTCACCCAGAGGGTATGCAAAGTCAGGCTAGTAAATCTAACAAAAAGAGATTTCCCCCTCCCTTCGTCCCTTAGCCTTAACCAGTGAAAAAACTCAAACAGGTCTTAAAAAGAAAGCTTTATATAAAAAGAAAGAAAAGGACATAAAAATAGTCTCTGTATCAAGCTGACAATATACAGGGTCAATTGCTTAAAAGAAAAAATGAATAAACAGCCTTATCCAAAAAGAATACAGTTTAAAACATTCCAGCAACTACACACATGTAAATACAAAAAAACAATACAAACCTATTGTCTTACTATCCTTGTACTTACAACTTGGAAACAGAAGATCAGAAAGCCTGGAGATATAGAGATCACTCTCAGAGCCGAGAGGGTCACCGAACCAAGACAAAGAACAAAGAACACACACCCAAAACTTCCCTCCCTTGACATTTGAAACATCTTGTTTTCTGATTGGTCCTCTGGTCAGGTGTTTGAGGTCACTGTTCGTTAACCCTTTTATAGGTGAAAGAGACATTAACCCTTAGCTATCTGTTTATGACACCCCCTCCATAAATCTGCAGAGGGTCAGTCCCCTCCTTTAGCGTCATGCAATTCATCCCCACCCAGGGGCAGTAGCCCGAGTAATCCCTCCTCTGCCCCGACTATGTACCATGCAAACAACTCTTCTCCTTTAGACTCATGCAATTCATTCCCACCCAGCAGAAACTACCATCTCTAAACCACCCCCACGCCTCATACAGTGGGTCATTCCCTTTCTCAAGCATCATAGGGCTCATTTAACCTGGGGCAGTGGGGCGGGGAGTAGATTGCGTCGACTGGACTGCACCATCCTCCCCTCCCAAGAGAGGGCGAAAATGTTTTCTGGGAGCAGCCCCGTGCAGGTGAGGTGGAGAGGTCAGGAGGAAGGCTGGCCTTTCTGGTATGGTGAGTAGAGTGAAAGGGATCCAGCAGCACTTGACCCCTCCTCCAGTCCCCCAGCATAGGTTCCCAGTAGGATTTGAACCCTGGACCTTCAGCTCTGCAGCATAAAGCACCCCTTAGAGCTAAAGAGGTAGCTGCATTAGTTGGTAGCTATAGTAGGATGTTATCCTATATGTTGATTAGCTTCTGTGGAAGAGACATGACACACATGCTGCCAGCAGAATACACGCTCACCTCCTCAGCACTAGACAGGGCTGACCTAACAATCCAGCTAACCCAAAACCAGAACATCGAAGGCCCAGGTATTGAAGGGGAGGAGGCTGCCTCAGTGGAGAATGGGACAGGGAGCCTTTCAGTGCTGCCCCTCTGGGTAAAAGAGGGCCTGAGGGCAGGGCCTGCACTCAGCTATCTGCTCTCTCTGTTCCACAGCTGCCCTGTCCACCTGGAGAAACTCCCCTTGGCTCAGAGCCTCAGGCTCGTTGAGAAGAGGCTACAGTATGTGGCCAGACACCTGGATGAAGTTCTGATACCGTAAGGCAACTGAGTGGGGGGCACCAGACTGGGGGTAGGTGGGAGGGGATAGTAAATGTAGAGAGGAGGGAGCAGGGAAAACCAAACACTCCAGGATCCTAAAATAACAGGAGAGATACCAATGAAAGTGAGGTGAGGGATTATCAAAAATTAAATGCAGAGACTACAAGTTGGGGTTGTGAGTAGGATCAAATCCTTCTATACGGCAATGTCTGCCAGCAGGCAACTGTCTAGAACCTGCCCATGCTGTGTTTGAAAGAAACAGCAAATGACACACTGTGAGTGGGTGTCCACCCCACATAGGACTGGAAGGAGCTAAGGTGGCCAGGCAGGCCTATTAACTCCACAGGATGTACCTGGAGGAAGAGCCAGGGAAAAGGGAATTGATTCCAAGCAGGCTCAGCTGGGCAGTAATAGGTGGGGCCTATAATGCCAGCAACAGACAGGGGCTGCCACTGGGAAAGGGCAGCCCCTCCCTGGGAAGAGGGTGGAGTGTTTGGAGCTGGTGCACCCAGAGCAAGGAGGGGAACCAGGAGTAGTAGGAAGCAGTCTAGGCTGGGAGAGGAAAGCCCAGAACTGCTGGGTTGAGGGTCCTTGGCCTGGAGCCTGGTGTGAAGTGTAGGCCCGGGTTTCCCTACCAGCCACCGAGGGCATGGCATGGACAGGCGGGGCAGTGAACAGAAAGAATGTCTGGGTCACTGTGGGAGTGACAGGCACTTGAAGGGCTGTACCCTGGAATAGGGGGAAACGCTGAGTGGCCTAGCCAGGGGACTGAGTCAAGAAGAGGACACTGAAGTTCCGGATTGAGAGAGAGAGGATGTGACCACATGTGACAATTGGAAGGGGTATTGACCTTGAGAGCTAATCCCCAGAGTAGGCACAAGACAAGCAGTGAGTGGGACACCCCGTGATACACCCCAAACATGAGTCATCAGCTGGGTTCAAATCCAGGACTTTCAGGACCATAGCACAGACCTCCACCACAGGAGAAACTCCATTAACTGGGAGCAATAGTAGGTTGTTAGCCTCTAGTGTATCAGCCATTAGAAGAGGACAGTTTTCCAGTGGGTTAGAATGTAAGAACATAAGAACAGCCAGACTGGGTCACATCAAAAGTTCATCTAGCCCAGTATCCTGTCTTCCAAAACTGGCCAATGCCGGTGCAGCAGAGGGAATGACCAGAACAGGGAATCATCAAATGATCCGTCCCCTGTCGCCCATTCCCAGCTTCAGACAAACAGAGACTAGGGACAGCATCCCTGCCCATCCAAGCTAATAGTCATTGATTACTTTATCTAGTTCTTTTTATAGTTTATAGTCTTGGCCTTCACAACCTCCTACGGCAAGGGTTACGCACACATGCTCACATCTTCCTCACCCAGAGCAATTGTTGTTAGCTAATCTTTCTATTAAAATAGCACTAGGTCCCCAATCATGCTCAAGGCCCCATTGTGCTAGGTGCTGCACGTGCGTGTGACGAAGGGGTTATCGTTATAGATAAAATGAGTGCCAGCTCCCCCTCTCAGTCCTTTGTTAGCCAGTTGATGTTCTTGTGTCAGGATGTGGTGTGCAATGCATGCCTAGGCACTGCCCTATTGCACTACTGTTGGAAGGCTGTGCCCAAGTCCTGCCTTTGCTCAGCAGGGCCATGTCCCATCTGTCCCTGTCTGCTCTCTCCCACAGGCCGAGTGTGTTGACATCTGCGATGAGCCAGTTCTCCTATTCCTCTATGGAATCCACCACCTCTTCCCTCTGGAGTTCCAGTTCTTTTTCCCTGAGAGAAGCTGCCGTGATTCAGTCAGAGCCCCTCCGTCACACAGGGGAGATCATGCCTGTAGCAGGCTGGGAAGGATCCACTTATCCCATCCAAGCCCAGCCTCTCCCCAGGCCTCCTGCCCATAGCAGACGAGACCGGCGAGAGCAGACCATGGGTCTGGACCAGATGTCAACCCATGACTCAGACTTCAACATCCACCAGAAGGATCTGCAGAGGCAACTGCGTGCTCCACAAACCCCCATCCCGGGGGAGCCATTGCTGAGTGAGTGGGACACCAAGCAGCAATTGGAATTAGACACAGATCGGCCCAAATGTGCATTTCCAGCAAAGGTCCCGGAGCCCCTCAGATCCAACACCAGCCCTCAGCATGCACAGGAGACACAGGAGCCATGTGTCTGCCCCTCGGGATCCCTGCCCCAAAAGGCCCACAGGATCATGGCATCCCCTGATGCCATCCTGGCCAGGCTTGTGCCCACGGCAGGGGTCAAGCTGCAGGATCAGGTGGCTCAGAAATGCTCGGAGATCCAAATGAAGATGGTGAGAGAGTCGCACAGAGATGCTCCCCTCCGGAGAGAGACTGCCCTGCCTGGGCCACTCCGCCCCCCTAGGGAGCCAGACAAGCACAGGACAGTGGCATTCCCAGCGATGGGACAACAGCCTGCCCACCCCATCGAACTCCACATAAGGCGTCAGCATCTCGTCATGGAGAGGGGGCTGCTCACCCTGGACCCAGACACCCTGGCAAAGCTGCCTCACGCCGTCCCAGCCAGAGGAGCCCATGTGGAGTTCAATGAGATGGAGACCGATTTCCTGCAGACGGGGAGGCGAAGCACAAGCTCCTTTTCTTCCACACGTCCTCCAACACCAGTGGAGGATACCACCATGGAGACGGACAGGAATGATGGCGCAGCAGGAAACGAGACTAACCCAGAGTGCTGCACTCTGCCAGCAAGGGTGGGTCTGACATTGCCACCTCCAAGAACCGCAATAGCAGAGAAGACACTCGCAGTGACACTCCAGATTTATAGAAGCGAATTGAGAAAGCCCATTACCAGTGTGAGCAGCACCAAAGAGACTGAAGAGAAGCTGGAGCTGCACATGGAGAGGAAGGATCTCTTGGGAGAAGGCTCCTGCCTGCGGCCAGGGGCACAGGCAGGTGAGGACAGGGCAGATCTTCCCAGAACCCAATGCCAACAGGTTGCCCCAGAGGCACCAGGCTCTGAGCAGCTAACAAGATCCACCCTTGACTCTCTCATTGCTGGGCAGGCTGCACACGACCTGCAGATCAAGCACCTGACGGAAATGTTGAGCAGCTCCCGCCCCTTGGCGGGCCAGGTCTCAGTTTGCCAGCAGTGCTACAAGGCATATCCAGGAAAGCTGAAGGGTAGGAAAACTCAGAAGGAGACATCTGCTGAGCTGCATGGTCTTCGAGACATCATGGATTCACATGGGTTCAATGGAACTGTGAATTCAAAGCTCTCTAGGGACCAGCCGCCAATCAGAGTCTGCAAGAAGTGTAGTAAGCATCAACGGAAGAGACCAGCTGGCTCTGCAGATGCTGACTTGCCCAGAAGATCCCATGGAATTCCACAGCAATGGACTCCAGGAGA
Source organism: Gopherus flavomarginatus (assembly GCF_025201925.1). Taxonomy (NCBI): domain Eukaryota; kingdom Metazoa; phylum Chordata; order Testudines; family Testudinidae; genus Gopherus; species Gopherus flavomarginatus. The sequence goes on from NC_066618.1 coordinate 293,705,268, forward strand.
CTCCTCAGCATCATCCAATCACAATAAGATGCCAGTGCTGTGGCTCCTTCCAGCAGACAAGAACAAGACGCAGGATGGACTGGGGAAAATGAATCTCATCAAGCAACCAAAGATGGTGTCCATTGCTACCAGTACAACAGGGCTTTCGCAAGCTGGGGAGAAAGCAACTGGGAGTCCCAATGGTTCTTTTCCAAAGTCACCAAAGGCCTCCAGAGCTAGGACACCATCCCTTTCAAGGAGCAAAGTTCTCAAACAGATGTTAATGTGCCTCAAGCAAACCTTCATCAAGCTGAAAAACAAAGTGAAGTCCCGAAAGTCCAAGGACTCTCGTTCAAGAACACCTGACACTAAATTTACAAAGCCACCCTTTTGGAAGGCAAGGGCCTCCAAGGGTGTCCAGTTTCCATACTACTGAATCCCACCCTGCCAGCATGCCCACTAACAGAAGGGGCCCACAAATTCCAACATCTCCCTGTCATCCAGTGGGCCTGGTAAGCATAGGCTAAAGTGGCTGAGAAGAATGGCTTGTTGTCCTGGGACACAGAGACTGATGTATGAGAGACTCTCCTTGGGGTATGACATTTAAACCCAGATTCCACGATGAAGGGGGGCCTGGGAGCTTGGATGAGATTGAGGGTGTGGCTAGCTCACTGGATTTGTTACTTTACTTCATGCGGTTCAAGAATCAATCCTTCCTTCAAGACGAGCTGATATTAAATTTACAAAACTACCCTTTTGGAAGGCAAGGGCCTCTAAGGGTGTCCATTAGTACTATTAGGGCCCTCCCGTCAATCAAACCCAAACCGGGCCTTTGACCTCTAAAACTCCGCCCCCTGACCTCTTGAATCCCGCCCACCTATCACCAGAAGTCCCACCCATGGGGTATTACTTCCAGGGTCAAGCAGGACACATGAGCAGAAGTAAAGTGTATCATGTGACTCCTCCAAGAACTCCTCCCACTGCCCTCTACCAATCAGGAGGGGTTTTGCCCCCATAGGCCTGCCCCGAGAGGTGATTTGACCAATCAGGGGTGTTCCTGGGTGGGGTGACCCAATCCGGATGTGGCTCGTGTGACCCCTCTAAGAACTCCTCCCACTGCAATCTACCAATCACAATGGCTTTCAGCTGCATAGGACCACCCTGAGAGCAGATTTGACCAATCGGTGGTGTTCTAGGGTGGGGTGACCCATCCAGATGAGGGTCATGTGACCCTTCTAAGAACTCCTCCCAGCGCCCTCTGCCAATCAGAGTGCAACACTATCACCCCATAAGTCCCAGTACCGGGGCAGAAGAGGCCATCTTTTACCAAGGAGACGTGCTTTAGAAATCGTGGAAACATGGACTCCTTCACCACTCCTGTGAGCACTTTGGACTTTGTTTTAGCCCCGAGGGCCTTTGGACTTGTGTGGAGAAAGCGCTACATGAGCGACAGTTCCCACGAGGGCCCTTTGACTCAGCCATTAATGGATACACCGGAACCCGAAACCCAAACTCTTGTGAGGCACACCGATGAGTGTGATGGCCTCTCATTGTCCACCCTCCTAGAGGTGGAAGGCGAATGCAGCTCAGGGGAGTCATTGGAGGACAAGGTGAACAGCAAAGACATTGCTCAGGTAAATGAATGATTAAGAAGTGATGGGGTGTAATGCGGTTAGGAACCGAGGGGTGGGGTGGGTTGTGAATATTTAAAAACAAGCAGTGGGAACTTACACTGTTTCTTTTCTGAAAATCTCTCGACAGCTTGATGATGCCTTTCTAGAGGACCCAGAGGCCCTGGACAGCATTGCATCAAGCAGCGAAGATGAACCAGGCTCTTCTTGCTTTTGCTCAATTCCGATAGAAATTGTTGAAGAGGACTCCGAGGATGACGCCTATGAGGAGTTTAGCAGGCTTGGCGTGGAACTAACTGAGCCAGTACCATGTTGTGAGTGTAAAAAAGTCATGCGGACTATTGTACGTGTTGCTGTTTATGCTGTCCTTAATCATTGCCTTAGGGAAAAGCTTTTTGAAGATTGTGAGGACTGTGTCATAGATGCGCCAGCCCAACGGCACCATTACTGTGTGACTTGGACTTCAGTAGATATAAACTTCAAGCTCCGGCGCCTGCGTACTGAGTTGTGTTTGGAAAGCTTATTCAACACTGTTCTTGCCATAGGTTATGCTATGCAATGTCTGTGCCTAACCCAAGAACATTTAGCGTAAGGGGTGACCTTGATAAATGCTGTGCAATTTAGTGCAGACCCTGACCGTGTTTTAAAGAACATGACCAAACTGGAAGATGCCAATGTCACATTAATGACTTGAACTGGGACCGTATAGAACATGGTTGCAATCAAGGTCCTGTAGTGGCACCAAATCTTATGTAAAAGGGATCATATAAGGGGTCTAAGACCAGGTTATGGGTTGCTGGTTATGATTATGCTGTCTATATGAATATGTCATTTTGTAGTTGAAGTTATGAATATGGGGTCTATGCTGTATCTCAAACTTATGCTATGCTTCTGGGTAACATCCCAGACAAGTTGGTGTTAGCTCTGCCTAGCCTGCTTGATGGCCCATTAAGGACCATCAGCTACACAATTGAGTCATTGAGAGAAGGCAAATGCGCCTTGTAAGTCAGCAGAGTATGCAGGAACTAGCCCATGTGACTCCAGACTCCATTTTGCTTGTAATGTTCCACAGTAAGGACAAAGAGGTGTTCTTACACCTGGAAAAGACTATAAAAGGCTGATGCCTTATCTCCATCTTGTCTTCAATCCTGTTTCTTACTTCTGGAGGGACTTTGCTGCAAACTGAAGCTCTGAACAAAGAACTGATGACCCATCCCAGCTGGGGATGTACTCCAGAGACTTAATTTAAACCTGCAGTTTATTCTTTCACTGCCACAAGCCTGAACCAAGAACTTTGCCATTATTGTATGTAATTGATTCCATTTAACCAATTCTAGCTCTCATCTGTATCTTTTTACTTTTATGAATAAACCTTTAGATTTTATAGATTCATAGACTCTAGGACTGGAATGGACCTCAAGAGGTCGAGTCCAGTCCCCTGCCCTCATGGCAGGACCAAATACTGTCTAGACCAGCCCTGATAGACATTTATCTAAGCTACTCTTAAATATCTCCAGAGATGGAGATTCCACAACCTCCCTAGGCAATCTATTCCAGTGTTTAACCACCCTGACAGTTAGGAACTTTTTCCTAATGTCCAACTTAAACCTCGCTTGCTGCAGTTTAAGCCCATTGCTTCTTGTTCTACCCTTAGAGGCTAAAGTGAACAAGTTTTCTCCCTCCTCCTTATGACACCCTTTTAGATACCTGAAAACTGCTATCATGTCCCCTCTCAGTCTTCTCTTTTCCAAACTAAATAAACCCAATTCTTTCAGCCTTCCTTCATAGGTCATATTCTCAAGACCTTTAATCATTCTTGTTGCTCTTCTCTGGACCCGCTCCAATTTCTCCACTCTTTCAGTACCTGTTTTCCCCCAATTACAGAGTTTCATCCTGTGAGTTTATCGATGATGAAACAACATGTATGTCTTGGAAGCACGCAAAAGGCCAGTACTCTGTCTCTGGCAATACCAGCGTCTTCATAGCCTGTTTCACCTCCGCTTACGCCTGCTTACAACTATATAATCTCCTAGAGAGGTTGCAAGAGTGGTGCCTGTACCAAGACACTTACTTGGTGATATTTGTAAAAAGGGAGGGTGAGTGGAATCTCCCTCTGGGGGATTATTTAGGGGACCTCATGAGCGATTATTTTAATTAAAAAAATAATAATCTGTGTACTTTTTTCTGAATTGGTCTTTTTTTTTAAAAAACAAACAAACACCAAACATCAATTGTCTTTAAACCCCTCACCTGGGGTACTTTATTGGGTAACATGGCTATGAAAATAATCGCAAGATACACGTCTGTGCTTGTTGAAACATGTTTTGAGCAAAACTAGGCATGCTCAAGGAATATCTCATCTGTAAATGTCTGTTCATAACCCTTTTCAAAAGCTCCTTTGGTGTTAGATAGTCTCACGTGGTCGCATTTCTCAAAGGGGCAACAACCGGTTTTATTTTAAACCATCTCCGTAAACCATTTTCCATAGCTTCAAAGAATTTGAAGGGTTAACATCAGCGGGTCTGGTACGTATAGTTCTGTGAAACTCTGGTTGTAACTCTTTAAAGTCAGGTAACACGTCAATGTAGCAAAAGATGTTATGGGCTGTAAAATAGCTCCATATCCTAGTTTTTAAAGTTCTGTTAAATCGTTCTACAACGCCTGCTTTGACTTCATTATTAGTAACAAACGGGTGAACTCCATGCCACTTTAATAATCTGCTTAAAGGTTTATTTAAAAATTCTTTCCCCGATCGGTTTGTAATTTTTGAGGCACGCGATCTTTGCTGAAAATAGTTTGAAAGGCCTTGGATACCTCAACACTGTCTTGTCTATTAGGCCTAAGGCCCAGGCATATTTGGCTAGAATGTCTATCACTGTTAAGATGTACTTAAAACCGCTGTTGAATTTGGAGAACTGGTGCATATCCACCAAATTTGCCTGCCATTGCACATCCACATCTGAACCAATGGTCTTGTTTCTTTTAAAACGTATTCGAGCCGGTTTGTATAAAGTGAAAAAAACCCAGGAGTACTTGTGGCACCTTAAAGACTAACAAATTTATTTGAGCATAAGCTTTTGTGGGCTACAGCCCACTTCATCGGATGCATGCAGTGGAAAATACAGTAGGAAGATATAGATATATATATATACACACACAGAGAACATGAAATAATGGGTGTTACCATACACACTATAAGGAGAGTGATCCGTTAAGGTGCGCTATTATCAGCAGGAGAGAAAAAGAACTGTTTGTAGTGGTAATGAAAATGGCCCATTTCCAGCAATTGACAAGAAGGTGTGAGGAACTGTAGTGGGGGAAAAAAGAAGCATGGGGAAATAGTTTTACTTTGTGTAATGGCCCATCCACTCCCAGTCTTTATTCAAGCCTAATTTAATGGTGTCCAATTTGCAAATTAATTCCAATTCAGCAGTCTCTTGTTGGAGTCTGTTTCTGAAGTTTTTTTGTTGTAATATTGTGACTTTTAGGTGTATAATCAAGTGGCCAGGGAGATTGAATTGTTCTCTGAGTGGTTTTTGAATGTTATAATTCTTGATGTCTGATTTGTGTCCATTTATTCTTTTACGTAGAGATTGTCTGGTTTGGCCAAAGTACATGGCAGAGGGGCATTGCTGGCACATGATGGCATATATCACATTGGTAGATGTGCAGGAGAATGAGCCTCTGATAGTGTGGCTGATGTGATTAGGTCCTATGATGGTATCTCCTGAATAGATATCTGAACAGAGTTGGCAACAGGCTTTGTTGCAAGGATAGGTTCCTGGGTTAGTGTTTCTGTTATGTGGTGTGTGGTTTCTGTAGGTTTGGGGGCTGTCTGAAAGCAAGGACAGGCCTGTCTCCCAAGATCTGTGAGAGTGATGGATCGTGCTTCAGGATAGGTTGTAGATCCTTGATGATGCGCTGGAGAGGTTTTAGTTGGGGGCAGTGGCGGATTAACAAATATGCCTCCCTTGGGCCCTCAAAAAATTGCCGCGCACCCCCTCCCTGCACGCCAGCTCACCTCCGCTCCCCCGCAGCAAGCCTGGGAGGGAGCGGGGAGAAGGGGAGTTGTGGCATGCCCGGGGGATGGCAGCGGTGGAGCAGAGATGAGCTGGGGATAGGTTCCCAGGCCCCCCCAAGTTACTCCACGCGCCCGCGGGGCCCAGCTCACCTTTGCTGCGCCTTCTCTGAATGCGCCGCTGTTCACTTCTCCCTCTCTCCCAGCACTTTCGCGTGGCAAGCCTGGGAGGAAGGTGGAAGGAGAGAAGTGTGGCGTGCCTGCGGGAAGAGGTGGGCCAAGGATTTGGGGAAGAGGCAGAATTGGGGAGGGGGCGTGAGCAAATTTGCTGCCCTAGGCCTAGGCCTTGTTGGCCTAGGTGATAATACGCATCTGGCTGGGGCTGAAGGTGATGGCTAGTGGCGTTCTGTTACTTTCTTTGTTGGGCCTACCCTGTAGTAGGTGACTTCTGGGTACTTTTCTGGCTCTGTCAATCTGTTTCTTCACTTCTGCAGGTGGGTACTGTAGTTGTAAGAATGCTTGATAGAGATCTTGTAGGTGTTTATCTCTATCTGACGGGTTGGAGCAAATGTGATTGTATTATAGAGCTTGGCTGTAGACAATGGATTGAGTGGTGTGGTCTGGATGAAAGCTGGAGGCATGTAGGTAAGTATAGCGGTCAGTAAAGTGATGTTTATGTGGCCATCGTTTATGAGTGCTGTGGTGTCTAGGAAGTGGATCTCTTGTGTGGAATGGCCCAGGCCGAGGTTGATGGTGGGGTGGAAATGTGTAAAGTGTAAGTGTCCCTGTCTGAAAGCCAAGCTGTTACCTGTCTTCTATTTAAAGTTTTACTATGCTTTCTGGCCACTTGAGAAAGAGGGTTCACCCCGCCGAAGCTCCCAACTTCCCCGGCAGTGTAATATATTTTCTTAAACAGAGCTGCCTGTGTAGAAATGACTGTTACTGGTACCGTCTTTTACTAACACAAATATGAAGGGGGACACATTCATATTGACACATTTAAATAAATAAGTTTTATTAATCGACTGGTTTAACATGACCTTTTACAACCACGTGTAAAAATGGACACCATGACCCCTACCGTAAGGGAATCTGAGCTGGTTCATTCTTCCATTTTGTCCTTTTCTGGATTTTCCTCTTGAGATCTGTGTCTCAGACATGAGCAAAAACAGCTGATGCGTGATATATTTACTCCTAAGGGGCTACCGATGTCAGTTCTCAAAGGCCTCTAGAAAGGCATCGTCGAGCTGTTGAGAGATTTTCAGAAAAGAAACAGTGTAAGTACCCCACTGCTTGTTTTTAGATTTACACAACCTCCCGGTTCCTAACCTCATTACACCCCATCATCAACCGTCACTTCTTAATCATTCATTTACCTGAGCGATGTCTTTTCTGTTCACCTTGTCCTCTGGTGACTCCCCCAAGCAGCGTACGTTTTCCACCTCTAGGGGGGCGGACAATGAGAGACCTTCATGCTCATCGGGGTACCTCATGAGGGTTTGGGTTTTGGGTTCTGGCGTATCCATCAACGGCTGAGTGAAAGGGCCCTTGTCGGAACTGTCACTGATGTAGCGCTTTCTCCACACAAGTCCAAAGGCCCTCGGGGCTAACACAAAGTCTAAAGCTCTCACCAGGATGGTGAAGGAGTCCATGTTTCCACGATTTCTAAAGCACGTGTTCTTGGTAAAAGATGGCCTCTTCTGCCCCGATTGCTGGGACTTATGGGGTGATGGTGATGCGCTCTGATTGGCAGAGGGCTCTGGGAGGAGTTCTTAGAGGGGTCACACAACCCTCTTCTGGGCAAGTCATCCCACCCCAGAACACCACCGATTGGTCAAATCTGCTCTCAGGGCGGTGCTGTGTGGCTGAAATCCATCGTGATTCGCAGAGGGCAGTGGAAGAGTTCTTAGAGGGGTCACACGAACCACTTCCGGATGGGTCACCATGCCCCGGAACACCCCTGATTGGTCAAATCACCTCTCGGGGCAGGCCTACAGGGGACAAACCCCTCCTGATTGGTAGAGGGCAGTGGGATGAATTCTTAGAGAGGGTCACATGACACACATTGCTTCCGGTCATGTTTCCTCTTTGACCCCGGAAGTAATATTCCCCGTGGGTGGGACTTGCAGTGACAGGTGGTCGGGGCTTAAGGGGTCAAGGGGCAGGGTTTAAGTGGCCAAGGAGAAGGGTTAGGGTTTGATTGATGGTAGGTCCCTTATACTATTTCTGGTTTCCATACAAGTGAATCCCACCCTGCCAGCATGCCCATTAACAGAAGGGGCCCACTATTTCCACCATCTCCCTAGCAACCAGTGGGCCTTGTAAGCATGGGCCAAAGTGGCTGAGAACAATCGCTTGTTGTCCTGGGACACAGAGACTGATGATAAGAGACTCTTCTTGGGGTATGATGTTTAACCCCAGATTCCAAGATGAAAGCGGGGCCTGGGGCTTCATTGAGACTGATGGTGTGACTAGCTCACTGGATTTGTTATTTTACCTCATCTGGTTCAAGAATCAATCCTTCCTTGGCAGATGCATGGCCGAAGTCTCATCCTTACAGATGTTTTGGCCACGTGTGTGAATAAAAGCCAACAAGCCATGGAGGAGGAGAACAGCAAACCCTCTAAGTTTTCAGAAACTGACCTGGTGCTAGACATCGAAGGGTGGCAGCAGTGGGCAGAAATGTCCCAGAGATGTTTATACTAGAGGGTGGAAAGCAGGGTACTCCATGGGGCTCAGAAGAGAAACTTCCTAGGAGATAAAGGGCAGGGCTTTCCTGGGGTGATGGAAAATTGGAGTTTGGCATTTCCAAGCTGGCAGACACAAGACCCGAGGGAGGGGCTGAGGCAAGAAGGAAGTGAGGCCCTTGAACCAAAGAGCGAAAGAAGGAGAGATCTGCCACAGAACCGAGGGGAGTGCCATCTGAATGCAGTATGACTAACTCCAATTTCCCCTCTCTACAGCACACCATCCAAGAGCTGAGATGTCATGGGGCTGGGGTGTCGGAGTAGGGAAGGAAGATACTACTAATTAAAGGGTGCTTTAGTATAATGAATGGCCACGGCCAAGCTGTGGAAAACAGAGATCTCAAGAACTGAGGCTTGGATAGTTGAGGTGCCCTGCAACTTAAACCCCAGTCCACTGCGCCTGCATTCCACATATTAGCTGAGCTTCCTGGGCTCGATTACCTGCAGTGCAGGAACGTAGCAAGGCCAAGGTTTGGAGAGCAGAACGTGGGCCATCTACCTAGTATCTGGGAGCAGACAGGTGGCTGGAGAGAAGGTTCTGTTAACCCCTTTAGAGAGGCAGGTACTATTACAGCAGGATGCTCCAGCCTTAAAGGGATAGCAGCCTCAAGTACAAGCAACCCGTTGGCTAGCCATCCCCAGCATCACTTGGCAGGGGGAGAGGCTGGATGCGGTGGCACTAGGGCCCAGGGAAGGTGTTGTAGCTGATACCTCTACAAGGAGCTTCTCAAGCCTGGGAATTATTTAGGTATCTAGCCCAAGGAACCTGATGAGATCAACTTCTGACAAAACCAAGTACTGGTTGGTTTGCCCCAAGTCATAAAGGCCCGGGAAGGTTATGGGTCTATTACAGGAGGGGGTGGGTGAGGTTCTTTGGCCTGCAAGGTGAAGGAGGTCAGACTAGATGATCACAATGTTCCCGCTTGGCCTTAAAGTCTATGAGGAACTTCTTTGCTTTCCAAGAGCTGGGAATGGCTCAGAGGGGATCCCACATAGTTAAAACCCCAAAACTTCTTGAGCCCTTCCCAGTTGTGATTCCTTCTTCCTATGAGCTCATATCTGTTCCCAGCTCTGCCGACCTCTTGGGGCCAGATTCACCACAGGGCTTAAGTGCCTAACTGCTGCTTTAGGCATCTAACGGCCAGAATCAGGCCCCACTGGGATGCCCAACCCCCCGCCAAGCTTCTTCTCACCACTGCAGGGTCCTAAACTCACTCGACAGTGACATTTTTTGAAATAAAAGTTCACTAGGCATCTGTGTTTCTGAGCATGCTCCCTGCAGCGCCCACACCAGGGCGGGAGGAGTCTGGCCACCTAACTTGGCTGAGGGGCCCAATCAGGCTCCTCTAAGTGAGCTTACAGAGGGTGTGGAGGTGGAAGACCCAGTGTCCAGGCTCCCTGCACCAATGATTATTTCCCCCCATGGAACAGCTTCAACAGGAGTGATTGAGGGAGTCCGGCTGTCCCAAAGCCCAGTGTGTTCATCTGGCAAGTGGCAGATCCCCATTCAAATTCTTCTCCCCTCAGCTAGAGGGTGGGCCTTGAACCTGGACTCTTCTCCACTGCCAGCTTTTGTGAATCCTTCTCAGGTGTCTGTCTTGCCCCAGTTGTTCTACAGGGAGCCCAGGCACCAACCCAGATTTTGTGAATCATCCAAAAGTTAGGCATGGTGACGTTCACTGTCACCACACCTCAGTCGCATTCTGAATTTAGCTCTTGGTGTTCTATGTCAAACTGGGTGACGTTCTTTGGATGAAGAGGATTATTTCAGTTTCGAGTTACCTGAAGTGAATAGCTCATTTGACACATACGGTTTTGGCCAGTCACAAAAGGGCCAAGAGAGAAGGAGAAAGGTGCTGCTGCTGGTGGTGCTGCAACTTCTCTGCCTTTAGTCTAATGGTTAGGCTGCATTTACCCTAGCTATAAAAGGCAACAGTTCAAATCTCTGCTCTGGAATAGGCTCACCATGGACTGTCCTTGAGTCACTGAAAAGTCTGAAAAATTTCACATTCAGTTTGACCCAAAACAAAAATTTTAAATAACGTATTTCTCATAAGTGCCACTGAACTGAAATATCCATTGTTTGCCCAGCTCTAGCTCTAGGTAGAGCCCACTGAGGTAGTGCCAAGGCATCCAATCAGGGAATCGCTACCACTGTTTGATCAAGGGGGTCCCCCCTTCCTTAGCCTGTAGTAAACCCCATGTCCCTGGCGGGCCTGTGCTGCAGACAGGAGGCACTGGGGCACTCTGCATTGGTTTCCACATTGAAGCAACACCTCCACAACCGAGCCCAGACAGACGACCCCTGGGCAAGCAGAGTTACATCAAGCTGTCAGGGACGGGAACTGTTTCAGCCCTGTCCCTGGCAGCTCTGCTGACTGCTGAAGACATTGTCAGTGCAGCCCCGGGCGGCCCGTGCACTCGGAAGAGGGACTGGAGGGTGGGTAGATGAAGAGCTTGTGAGAGTGGAACCTCAGCCAGATCTAAGAACTGTTTGGAGCTCAGAGCGTCAGGGGCCGGATGTGTGTGTGTTTGGAACCCCAATTTCCAGTTCAATCCAAGGGGACTGCTCTGAAGATTGGATCTAGGCCAGCAGGAGGGGGCTGCTGCCCCCCACTGACACTTAGTGGGGTTTTTGGCTGGCCTCTCCCAGTACCAAAAGAAAGGGAAATGGATGAAGAGAAATCAGGATCCTGAGACTGACAGTCCCCAGGGCCAAGGGGGAAATGCCAACACTCCAGGTGAGCCTGATTGACAGGGCAGGCCAGCCAATGAGGGAGCCAGGAGCCCAGGAGCCCATCCTCTGTATGAGGGAAGTTGCCTGAGGCGAGCGGGGCAGAGCTAAGGGGAGAGCAGCAGCCAGAGATAGGGGAGCTGGAGCAGCTGGGAGTTGGGGCAGCGCAGACCAGCCACGCCGTCAGGGAGCCAGGGCCAAGCTGCAGCGGGGAGCTGCGGGGCCAGAGCCGAGACTGTGGGCACCAGTGACGCTGGAGCCGAGCACTGGGAGTGGTTGGGAAGAGCGAGGGGGCCCTGGGCAGTGGCCCAGTGCAGGGAGACACCCTCAGACATGCAGGCTGGACTTGGGGGAGAGGGAATGTGACCCTGACCAGGGGGGTGGGCAATCTGGGGAGAAGAGCCCGGGCTGGCTAGAGCCTGAGGCCTGCGAGGGAGCCGGTAGTATGAGGAACAGGCTGTGACCTGCCCTCATGTCCCAGAGATGCCGGTTGTGGTGCCCTCGAGCCCACAGGGCGGGTCCCTTGTTCCCCTTCACCCTCTTCCATTTTTCCTTATTTTCCTTACAGTTGCTGTTTAATAAATTGTATTTGGTTTGAACTTAATGTGCTGCTCAGAGGTCAGGGAAACAGCCGGTGCAGAGAGAGTACCCCGGAGTGGGGCCACCCCCGAGCACACAAGAATCTCCACTGTCATTTAAAAAATAGTAAATGTCTAGCCCATCATGCTTCTAAATGTGATCCCCCTAATGGTTCAAAAAGTATAAGGCAAATCAAAAGAATCCCCCAGATAATTTTAAAATCTCATGATTTCGGAGGCCTGACTTGTTTGAATGTATTGGGTTGGCAGTACCTGCCGATATGTGGGGAGTATGGAAGCACTTATCTTTACAGCCAAGCAAATAATTCATGGGGAATAATTTAGGCTGTGAACCCATCCCATATCCTCTTCACAAATTCTCTGTAAAAAGCTTACAGGGCACTCAAATTTATCCCGATTTCAAAAATAATCCTGGGGTGAGTTCAATGAATAATTCTTCTTCAGGAATCAGTTTGCTAGTTAAAACTCACAGTGTGTGGATTGGACACTCGGGTCATATGACTTGACTTCTGTTCCCTGATTGGATGAGCAGAACTCCAAGAAATCTGATTGCTAGCGTGAATGCTCTCCTTTCCTTATTCAATATTTATTTTCAGGGAATATAATGTACTACCAAGGAGACAGTGTGTTCCAATGGGCAGAGCACTGGCTGGGCAGTCAGGGAATCTCAGTGCAGTCACAGTTCTGCTACTGACCTGTTGCATGAGCTTGGATGAGTTGCCTCTCTGTACCTCAGTTTCCTCATGTGTTTAATAGTCTACTCACCCATACTTCCCTTTGAAAGGTGCCTTCATAGATTCCAAGGCCAGAATGTTGTATCACACAGGCCAGAAAACTTCCCCAAAATAATTCCTAGAGCAGATCTTTTAGAGCAACATCCAGTCTTGATTTAAAAGTTGTCAGTGATGGAGAATCCACTACAACCTTTGGTAAATTGTTCCAACGATTAATTACTCTCACCAATATAAATGTATGCCTTATTTCACACAGGCTCTGTTCAAGATGGTTTCTCTCAGCCACAGTGTCCCAGCAAAGTGGTGACTGGCTCTCCCCTTGCTCCGGCTCTCTTCCAGGGGCCCAAAGGTGCTGGTGGTTTTGTTTTCTTAGGTGAAAGAATGTGGGGTTGTCTGCCCCTTTCTTTTCTAGTCCATTGAGTCTTGGAAGTTGATTCTTTTAAAGCAGTGGTTGTCAACCAGGGGCACGGGGTACACAGAGGTCTTCTAGGGAGCACATCAACTTCTGTCAATATTTGCCTAGTTTTACAGCAGGCTACATAACAAGCTAGTGAAATAAAGTACAGGTTAAAATTTCATACAGACAAAAGGAGAAAGTCAGCAATTTTTCAGTAAGAGTGTGCTGTGACACATCTGTATTTTAGATCTGATTTTGTAAACAAGTAGTTTCTAAGTGAGGTGAAACTTGGGGGTGCACAAGACAAATCAGACTCCTGAAAGGGACACAGTAGACTGAAAAGGTTGAGACCCACTGTTCTAAAGGATCCCCTCAAAGCAAAGTTTATCCAAGATGTGAGGAAGGCGACCTGAAGTCTGGTGGTGAAGGCTCCGAGTGTAACTCACACACCTCCTGGGTGTGGTGTCCTGTCCCATCTAGTGTCACCAAGACCATTTAGAGACAGTTAAATGAGTCTGCTCAACAGCCAGTTGGCTCTTAGCTCATGCAGTAGAGGATCATGCACTAAGTTCCAAAAGTCCCAGGTTTGATCCTGCCTACCAACAACCAGGGTCTGTCAACATTATATGTGCTCTTCCCCCTCCACTTGTGTTTGCTGAAATGTAAATGGCTCTGTTCACTACCATCTCCTTCCCCTGCTGTGTTGATGACCCTGTCTGCTGCTTATATAAACCCCTATTCCTTTGCTTAGGACAGACCTCTTTAACAGCATTTGCCTAGGAGGGGCTGTCGGGGTTTCACAAGTAATGTCGTAGAGGGGGAACTCATAGCTCTCTATGTAATGTTGCATCATGATTTTATTGACCAGAGAGTTGTTAGTTTTCAAATGGTACCTCCAGGGATTTCTCCCCATCCCCACCCCCCAGTTTTGTGAACTAGTTACATGCCAAACCTGGTGGCTGAACTTTGCAACTTTGTCCTCACCCACAACTATTTCACATTTGTGGACAATATATACCTTCTAGTCAGTGGCCCTGCTACGAGTACCCGCATGGCACCATAGTATGCCAACATCTTTATGGCTGATTTAGAACAACGCTTACTTAGCTCTCATCCCCTAACGCCCCTACTCTCCTTGCGCTACATTGATGACATCATCATCTGGACCTATGGAAAAGAAGCCCTTGAGGAATTCTTCCATGATTTCAACAATTTCCATCTCACCATCAACCTCAGCCTAGACCAATCCACACAAGCGGTCCACTTCCTTGGCACTACTGTGCTAATAAGTGATGGTCACATAAACACCACCCTATATTGGAAACCTACTGACCGCTATACTTACCTACATGCCTCCAGCTTCCATCCAGGACACACCACACGATCCATTGTCTACAGCCAAGTCTAAGATACAACCGCATTTGCTCCAATCCCTCAGACACAGACAAACACCTACAAGATCTCTATCAAGCATTCTTAAAAACTACAATACCCACCTGCTGAAGTGAAAAAACAGATTGACAGAGCCAGAAGAGTACCCAGAAGTCATGTACTACACGATAGGCTCAAAAAAAGAGAAAGTAACAGAATGCCACTTCATCCCCCAACTAAAACCTCTCCAGGGCATCCTCAAAGATCTACAACCTATCCTGAAAGATGATCCCTCACTCTCACAGATCTTGGGAGACAGGCCTATCCTTGCTTACAGACAGCCCCCCAGTCTGAAGAAAATACTCACTAGCAACCACACACCACAGAACAAAAACACTAACCCAGGAATCTATCCTTGCAACAAAGGCCGATGCTAACTCTGTCCACATATCTATTAAAGTGACACCATAATAGACCTAATCACATCACCCACACCATCAGGGGCTCGTTCACCTGCACATCTACCTATGTGATATATGCCATCACGTGCCAGCAATGCCCCTCTGTCATGTACATTGGCCAAACCGGACAGTCTCTACACAAAAGAATAAATGGACACAAACCTGACATCAGGAATCATAATATTCAAAAAACAGTTGGAAAACACTTCAGCCTCTCTGGCCATTCAGTAACAGATTTAAAGGTGGCAATTTTGCAACAGAAAAGCTTCAAAAACAGACTCCAACTAGAAACTGCTAACTTCAATTAATATGCAAACTAGATACAATCAATCAATTTAGGCTTAAATAGAGACTTGGAATGGCTGAGCCATTACACACATTAAATCTATTTCCCCATGTTACGTATCCTCACACCTTCTTGTCAAACTGTCTTCAATGAGCTATCTTGATTATCACTACTCAAGTTTTTTTTTCTCCTGCTGATAATAGCTCATCTTAATTCATTAGCCTCTTAGAGTTGGTTGGGCGACTCCCTACCTTTTCATGTTCTATGTATGTATACATATCTCCTCACTATAAGTTCCATTCTATGCATCCGATGAAGTGGGCCCACAAAAGCTTATGCTCAAATACATTTGTTAGACTCTAAGGTGCCACAAGTACTTCTGTTCTTTTTGCGGATACAGACTAACACAGCTGCTACTCTAAAACATGCCAATTTAGTGACTGTTTGGAAATTTGAATTGAAATTGAACCATTAATACACACTTTAAAAGCATATACAGTGTATGATAACATACGTGTATCTGAGAGTATAATAGATTTGAGAAGTATGAACATAGACTAGCTTCCTTATACAGGTGTTATTTTTTATGACAATGTCAGTGCATTCATTTCCATTATGTTGGCCAACCTAATAATTTCCAATGATGATTTGTAAGCAAAGTCTCAATGAGCTCTCCCTGACAACTAATGATGGGCTGGGGGGAAAGGCTTCAGGACCAGATTGTATTTACATTCACACCTAATCTACCTAGGTATCCAGCAAACAGAGCTGTGTTGCCCAAGTGATAGATTTTGGCTGGGGTTGGGTTACAAATCATTTGAATGCGGGGGGTGGGGTTGGGAATGAAATGTTGTTGTTCTTATTGTATGAGTAAAAGGCAGTAGAACCGTACTTAGCCTGTGCTGACTGAGGGCATCAAAAGAGAGGGTGGGGCCCTGTCCCGCTCCTCTGTTTAAAGATAGAGCTGATTAGGCTCCATAGATAGTCTTTTGTTCTGTTAAGTGACCACTGCAGCTGAAATCGCCGATAATCAGGTCTATATGCTTAGTCCTGCTATGGGGACAGTGTTCCTGTGGGGACAGTGTTTGTGTAAAGGACAGCCCAGACTGCACCTAGCAGCGAGGTTCCCCCACTGAGAGTTCAGCTGAAATCACTGGAGAGCGGGTGGAACCTCAACAGACCAACTTGCAGAGGTCACAGAGGCAGGCGGCAGCAGAAGGTGACTGCGCAAGGCCATTGGCAACAGAGCGGTGGAGTGAATGGACAGCCATGGCCAGAGTGAACAGTAAGCAGCTGGAAGAACGAGCAAGGTGCCTTCTTGCCCCCCACCTGGGAGGTGTACTCACATGAAAGCAGCTCCGACAGCTTAAATAAGGCGCACATTAAATAAACATTTGTTTGTTGGACTATATTTTAGTGGCTTTGGTCCAGAATGCTAGATTTGTGACTGGGAATGGAAACTTATATAAATATGTTTCCTAGTAGGCCAAGATTTTTAAAATGCAGTATTTGCCATGGTTGTTATCTCCCATTGTTGCTATCTTGAGAGGTCATTATGTTGGGGTGTTTCTGTACTAAACATTTTTATTATTATAATTAATTTTTACATAAGAATGGTCATACTGGGTCAGACCAATGGTCCATGTAGCCCAGTATCCTGTCTTCCAACAGTGGTCGAGGCCAGGTGTGTCAGAGGGAATGAACAGAACAGGTAATCATCAAATGATCCATCCCCTGTTGCCCATTCCCAGCTTCTGGCAAACAGGCTAGGGACACTCAGAGCATGGTGTTGCATCCCTCCCCATCCTGGCTAATAGCCACCGATGGACCTATTCTCCAGGAATGTATCTAGTTCTTTTTTTAATCCTGTTATAGTTTTGGTCTTCACAGCATCCCTTGGCAAAGAGTTCCATGGGTTAACTTTATGTTGTGTGAAGAAATACTTCCTTTTGTTTTTCTAAAACCTGCTGCCTATTAATTTCATTGGGTGACTGCTGGTTCTTGCCTTATGTGAAGGGGTAAATAACATTTCCTTATTCACTTTCTTCACACCAGTCAAGATTTTATAGACCACTATCATACTCCCCCTTGGTCGTCTCTTTTCTAAGATGAACATTCCCAGTCGTAATTTCTCCTCCTGTTTCATGCCCCTAAACATTTTAGTTGCCCATCTCAGTACCTTTTCCATTTCCAATATAACTTTTTTGGGATGGGGTGACCAGATCTCCTCACAGTATTCAAGGTGTACAAGTACCATGAATTTTATATTTTCTGTCTTATTATCTATCTTTTTCTTAAAAAAGCAATGGTTTCAGAGTAACGGCCGTGTTAGTCTGTATCCACAAAAAGAACAGGAGTACTTGTAGCACCTTAGAGACTAACAAATTTATTTGAGCATAAGCTTTTGTGGGCTACATCCGATGAACTGGGTTGGAAGCCCACAAAAGCTTATGCTCAAATAAATTTGTTAGTCTCTAAGGTGCCACGAGTATTCCTGTTCTTTTTAAAAAAGCAAACAGAACTGTTGGGAATCATTGACTGCCAGCTGTACATTGAGTGGATGTTTTCAGAGAACTATCCACAATGACTCCAAGATCTCTTTCTTGAGTGTTAACAGCTAATTTAGACACCATCGTTTTGTATCTATAGTTGAGATTGTTTTCCAATGTGCATCACTTTGCATTGATCAACACTGAATTTCATCTGCCATGTTTGTTGCCCAGTCACCTAGTTTTGTGAGATCCCTTTGTGATGCTTCCCAGTCTGCCTGGGACTTAACTATCTTGAATAGTTTTGTATCATCTGAATTATGCCACCTCACTGTTTACCCATTTTTTTCAGATCATTTATGAGTATGTTGAACAGTAATAGTCCCAGTACCGACCCCTCAGGGATACCACTATTTATCTCTCTACATTCTGAAAACTGACAATTTATTCCTACTCTTTGTTTCCCATCTTTTAACCAGTTACTGATCCTTGAGAAGACTTCTCTCTTATCCCATGATGGCTTACTTTTCAAAAGTCAATTTAAATTAAATATATTTTTTTAAAAAAATCATATGTTTTTAGAAATCTAGATCTGTTATATGTTTTGGTGTAACTTGCATTATCCTTATGTTAAATTTGCATCATACTAACAAAATATTTACTTTATTCATATCTCTTTTATATCTCTCATTGGTACCTGACACCCCCCCGTGTAAATTACGAACACCTCCCCTAATTTCAATTCCTGGGGAAACCACTGGTGCACCTACAGAACCTGCAGATGCCCTGCAGGCATCGCCTGTGTTACCCAGGACTCTTCCCCATCCGGAACCTAAAATTCCCCCGCTGGACAAGTGTGGTGGTGACCACAGCCAGTTTCCTGGTTTTATGAACCAGTCCCAGCTCCTAATCCTGCTGTGCCTGCAGTCTTTCCACACGGACCAGTCTCAGGTTGGACTTATCAGCCAGCTGACTGGGTGGCATTGGCTTGGGCCTCCCCACTTCTGTAACGTCCTGAACCAGTCTGAGGCCTTGGTTCAAAATATCACAGTAATTTTTGATGACCTGAGCTATGTACGCACGGCGGAGGCTGGGCTCCAGAACCTGCAGCAGGGACACCGGCAAGTTGCTAATGATGCCTCAGAGTTTTGGCATCTCGTGGCTGACACCGCATGGAATGAGACTGCACAGTGCTACCACTTCTGTCTTGGCCTTGAAGATGAGATCAAAGATGAGCTTGCGTGAATAGAGCCAGTGACCAATTTGAACACCTTGATCAAGCTCAGTATTAATGTTGGCGGCAGCCTGATGGAATGCCGCCTAGAAAGGAGGTCCACCTCCTGACCTGTGCCAACTTCACCAGATCTGGTTTGCCAACTCCCGGTGCTCTCATTCCAGCCAAACGCAAGTAGATTGGCCAAGCCCAGCCCTGTCTCTACGATGCAGAGAAAAACCAGTGTCAAGCATGAAGCCTATACCTATACTGCAGTAAATTGGGACACTTCGTGTCAAGCAGCCCTGTGAAAGCTGATCTGTGTTTCAGGTTGGGAAATGGCAAACTCCAGCCCGGATAGAGGGATCCAGTCTTCCCCCTCATGCCAGTGCCTAGTGCCAACATAGGTCTGCTTAAACTTTGGCAACAGCAAATTGCCAAGCCGACATCCCTCCAACTCCCACTCCTTCTTCAGCACCCCGCTATGTTGGAGGTTAATCTAGAAGCTCTAGCGGACTCTGGTGCTTCAAATAATTTCATGGATTTGGAGTTGGCCCGAGTGCATAATATCCCGACTCAGTGCAAGACTCCTCCCAACTTCATGGAGGCCATTGACAGATCACTCCTCTATTTGGACTCAGTCACCCACCAAATGGCCCCCTTACAAGTCATCACCTTTCAAGGTCACCATGAAATTCTCCAGTTCACGTTGATCTGTGCACTGCACTCTCCAATCATTCTTATCATCCCATAGCTCATCGCCAACAATCCATGTATCCACCAGCGGACTGGCATGATTCAGTTTAATTTGCCATACCACCAGTTGTCTTGCTTCCTGAAACTCAGCCGGAGGCCAGAGGTCCTCTGCAGCTCTACCTGTCACCCAGGGGATCCTGAGACCAAAAGACTTAGTATGGAAGGAACCCTGGCGGTCTCCATAAGAACATGAGAATGGCCCTACTGGGTCAGACCAGAGGTCCATCTAGCCCAGTATCCCGCCTTCCAACAGTGGCCAGTGCCAGGTGCCCCAGAGGGAATGAACAGAACAGGTAATCATCAAGTGATCCATCCCCGGTCACTCATTCCCAGCTTCTGGCAAACAGAGGCTAGGGTCCCCACTACTTTCCCAATTGCCTTGGGAATATCTGCCAAGTATCAGGCTTTAGCAGATGTTGCTGGGAAAAACAAACAGGCTGACATCTTGCCACCACATTGCAGTTACAACTGCCCCACTGATGTCCAGTCTGGAATGGAGATCCTTTCAGTCAAATCTATTCCCTCTCAGAACCAGATCTCTAGGATCTCTAGAGCTATCGCAAGGAAAATCTACAATAGTATTTCATCTATCCTCTGTGTCCCTGGCTGAGGGTGTGATCTTCTTTGTGACTAAGAAATATGGCTCCCTGCATCCTTGTGTGGAATACCAGGCATTAAATAAAGTTACAATCCAGAACTAGTACCCCTTACCTCTTAATAATGGGCGCATGGAAAGAGTGAGCTCTGCCAGAGTCTTCATTAAGCTGGATCTTTGTGTAGCCTATCATCTAGTTTGGATCTGAGGAGACAAGAGGAGCCAGTCTAGAAGGAACCTTCTGGAAGCCTCTGTATTGGGTTTCCATAGCTGGTATAGGCATTTCAAATATCAGGTCATGACTTTCAGCCTGTGCAACCTCTTGGCAACCTTTCAGCACTTCATTAGTGATATCTTCCAAGACATGTCGGACCAATTTGTGGTCCTTTACCTTGATGAGAGCTTCATTTTTTTCTGATGATCAGGATCTTTGTGACTGAACTTGGCACTGCATCTTAGAAAGGACTCCGGCAAAAACATCTGTATGCGAAACATGAAAAATGCAAGTTCCACTGGGTCCTGTCACCTCCTGGTTGGATCTCAGTTCCTAGTCTAGGTTCCCAGAGACCATAAAAACCTGAAGTAGCTCAGGAAGGCCAGGCACCTCAATCAGCACTAGATCCATTTGTCTCTTTTATTCCCGATTTGACTTTGTTGTAACCCGTCAACTAGAAATGGGCTAGAAATGGGAAAGCAAAAAGGAGCACCTTGAGCCTGATGAGGAACTTCCCTCCACAGTGCTTAAGGCATCCAACTTTGTCAATGGGTCAATGTGACAGCGATCTAATGTCCATCATGCTGTCTCATGATTCCTTCAAGACCCAGATCTGCCAGACCCCGGAAAACACAGATGTTCCATTTAGTTCCAAATTCAGGCTGCAGGATGGCTTCATCTATCACAAGGATCTTATTTATGTTCCAGAGGGCCAGCCTAGACTCCCGGTTCTTCTCTGGACTCTTTCCATTTTCCCCACATCTTTCTTAAAATGTGACACCCAGAATTGGACACAGCTGAGGTATCACCAGTTCTGAGTGGGACAATTACCTCCCATGTCTTACATGCGAGAATTAGATAAAGTTCATGGAGGAAAGGTCCATCAATGGGTATTAACGAGGATGGTCACAGATGCAACCCCATGCTCTAAGTGTTCCAAAAACTGACTACTGGGAGCTGGGACTGGATGACCGAGGATGGATCATTTGATAATTGCCCTGTTCTATTCATTCCTTCTGAAGTATATGGCACTGGCCACTGTCAGAGACAGGCTATTGGACAAGATGGACCATTGGTCTGACCCAGTGTGGCCGTTCTGATGTTATTTGATTTTCCTTTCCAAGTGTAGTACCATCAATAATTACTCTGAGTACATTTTTTTTCAACTAATTGTGCACCTGTCTTACAGCAATTTCCTCTAGACCACACTTCCTTTTGTTTGTGTATAAGAATGTCACCGTGGAACTGTGTCAAAGGGCTTACTAAAAATCATGCTAGATCAACATGTGCCCTGCAATGGGTCTCCAGGTGTACTTTCTCCACTCCACCGTTCTGGAGGCATATCTGTGCTCCTTCCTTCTCATGCACCTTCCTTGGAGGGTGGGGTGGGGTGGGGTGGGAGGGGAAGACTGCCCATATGGACATCCCTTAGTTTCTTCTCATTGCACCTGTCATAAACAGATAACTAAGGGTTAATGTTCTTTTACCTGTAAAGGGGTAACACCAGTAACCTGAAACACCTGACCAGAGGACCAATCAGGAAACAAGACTTTTTCAGATCTGGGTGGAGGGAAGTTTGTGTGTGAGTTCTTTGTTCTTTGTCTTGTGTCTGACCCTCTCGGCTCTGAGAGTGATCTTTTCTGTCTCCTGCCTTTCTAATCTTCTGTTTCCCAGGTATAAGTACAAAGAGACAAGACAGTAGGTTTATATTGTTTGTTTTTTGTATTTACATGGGTGTAGTTGCTGGAATGTGTTAAATTGTATTCTTTGTGGATACGGCTGTTTATTCATATTTCTTTTTAAGCAATTGACCCTGTATTTGTCACCTTAATACAGAGAGACCATTTTTATGTATTTTTCTTTCTTCTTATAAAGCTTTCTTTTTAGACATGTTGGAGTTTTTCTTTAGTGGGAATTCCAGGGAATTAAGTCTGCAACTCACCAGGGAATTGGTGGGAGGAAGAAGTCAGGGGGAAAATCTCTTTGTGTTAGATTTACTAAGCCTGTGGGTGAAGAGGGAAGTACTTGTATTTCCAGGACTGGAAACGGGGAGGGTGGAGTCCCTCTGTTTAGATTCACGGACCTTGCTTCTGTGTATCTCTCCAGGAACCCAGGGAGGGAACACCTGGAAGGGAGAAGGGGGGGGGAAATGGTTTATTCCCCTTTGTTGTAAGACTCAAGGAATTTGGGTCTTGGGGTCCCCAGGGAAGGTTGTTGGGGGGACCAGAGTGCCCCAAAACACTCTAATTTTTTCGGTGGTGGCAGCTTTACCATGTCCAAGCTGGTAACTAAGCTTAGAGGTTTTCATGCTAACACCCATATTTTGGACGCTAAGGTCCAAATCTGGGAAAAATGTTATGACATGGTGTGCAGCGTTGTGGGATAGATAGAATCCAGAAGCCAGTAGGAATATTATATTTTTCTTTTCTCTGCTAGGGGCTTTTAAGCAGAGAGGGTTTGGTTTTAAAAGGAACCAGAGAGAATTTTTTTTTCTTTCTGTTCTCTCCTGGCAGTAGCTTGCATATTAAGCAAGGAACCATTAAGCTGTGACAAATGGGTCTTTTGTCAGACAATAGCACTCCCATTGAGAGTCAAGTATCCAGCAATACACATGCAAATAAAGTGGTTTTTCTGGTTTACTTTACATTTAAAAGATTAGCTAGATGAAGAAAGGGAAAAAGGCATTGTTGCTAGGCAGACCGCAGGAGGCAACAGAGAAGCTGCAGTTCAGACAATAAACACCAGAGGGAGCCTCAGCACAAGAAAGCAGAAAACATGATCTCCAAGGAAAGCCTAAGGCAGGAGCGAGCACGGCAACAAGCCATAGACAAAGAAAATGAACATAAGAGACGGATAGAACTAATTAATGCAGAACTAGCCAAGGAAGAGGCAGCCCACAAAAGAAAACAACAAGAAGAAGACGCTGCTCACAGAAGGAAACAAGAAGAAGAAGAGCTGGCCCACAGAAGGAAACAAGAAGAAGAAGAGATGGAAAAACAACAAAAAGAAAGTGAAGAGAGGGAAAAACAGAGAAAACATGAACTGGACTTAGCGCAGGCTGGGCAGCATGCTCCAGCCAATCCTAACAACGTTTCGCCAATTATAGTTCCACATCCCAAGAAATTTCCCACCTACAAGGCAGGTGATGACACTGAGGCCTTCTTGGAAAATTTTGAAAGAGCCTGTCTTGGGTACATGGGCATCTCCAGTGGTTCTGGTACCCAAACCAAATGGGGAAATACGCTTTTTCGTCGACTACTGTAAGCTAAATGTGGTAACTTGTCCGGACAACTATCCAATGCCACGCACCGATGAGCTATTGGAGAAGTTAGGACGTGCCCAGTTCATCTCTACAATAGACTTAACTAAGGGGTACTGGCAAGTACAGCTAGATGAACCTGCCAAGGAAAGGTCAGCATTCGTCACTCATGCGGGGGTGTATGAATTTAATGTCCTTCCTTTCGGGCTGGGAAATGCACCCGCCACCTTCCAGAGGCTGGTAGATGGTCTACTAGCAGGACTGGGAGAATATGCAGTTGCCTACCTCGATGATGTGGCCATTTTTTCGGACTCCTGGCCCGAACACCTACTACACCTGGAAAAGGTCTTTGAGCGCATCAGGCAGGCCGGACTAACTGTTAAGGCCAAAAAGTGTCAAATAGGCCAAAACAGAGTGACTTACCTGGGACACCAGGTAGGTCGAGGAACCATAAACCCCCTACAGACCAAGGTGGATGCTATCCAAAAGTGGCCTGTCCCAAAGTCAAAGAAACAGGTTCAATCCTTCTTAGGCTTGGCCGGGTACTACAGGCGATTTGTACCACACTACAGCCAAATCGCTGCCCCACTGACCGACCTGACCAAAAAGACCCAGCCAAATGCCGTTAAGTGGACTGATGAGTGTCAGAAGGCCTTTACCCAACTTAAGGCAACGCTCATGTCAGACTCTGTGCTAATGGCCCCAGACTTTGACAAGCCATTCCTAGTAACCACAGATGCATCTGAGCGTGGTATAGGAGCAGTCCTCATGCAGGAAGCAACGGATCACAACTTCCATCCTGTCATGTTTCTCAGCAAGAAACTGTCTGAGAGGGAAAGTCACTGGTCAGTCAGTGAAAAGGAATGCTACGCCATTGTGTACGCCCTGGAAAAGCTACGCCCATATGTTTGGGGACGGCGGTTCCAGCTACAAACTGACCGTGCTGCGCTAAAGTGGCTTAATACTGCCAAGGGGAACAACAAGAAACTTCTTCGTTGGAGTTTAGCTCTCCAAGATTTTGATTTTGAAATTCAGCACATCTCAGGAGCTTCTAACAAAGTAGCTGATGCTCTCTCCCGTGAGAGTTTCCCAGAATCCAGTAGTTAAAAAGTGTTCTTAAAATGTAAAAGTCTGTTAGTTATATACTTAGTGGTATATGTAAGGTGCATGTGTTGTATTAATCTGTTTATTTTAAAGTTCTAGGAGGAAATCGCTGCCAGTGAGGTTCCCCACTGTCTGCAATTTGGGGGGCGTGTCATAAACAGATAGCTAAGGGTTAATGTCTCTTTTACCTGGAAAGGAGTAACCTGAAACACCTGACCAGAGGACCAATCAGGAAACAAGATTTCTTTTCAAATCTGGGTGGAGGGAAGTTTTGGGTGTGAGTTCTTTGTTCTTTGTCTTGTGTCTGGGCCCTCTCGGCTATGAGAGTGACTTTGCTATCTCCTGGCTTTCTAATCTTCTGTTTCCAAGTTGTAAGTACAAAGATAGGAAGACCATAGGTTTATATTGTTTTCTTTTGTATTTACATGTGTGTAGTTGCTGGAATGTGTTAAATTGTATTCTTTTTGGATAAGTCTATTTCTTCTTCTTTTTTTCTTTTAAGCAAATGACCCTGTACTTGTCACCTTAATACAGAGAGACCATTTTTATGTCCTTTTCTTTCTTTTTATATAAAGCTTTCTTTTTAAGACCTGTTGGAGTCATGGGGAAATCTCTTTGTGTTAGATTTACTAGCCTGACTTTGCATACCCTCTGGGTGAAGGGCAGAGGGAAGAGATTAGATCTCTCGGTACTTGTGTTTTCCAGGACTGGAAACAGGGAGGGTGGAGTCCCTCTGTTTAGTTTCACGGAGCTTGCTTCTGTATATCTCTCCAGGAACCCAGGGAGGGAACACCTGGAGGGTAGGAGGGGGAAGGGAAATGGTATATACCCCTTTGTTGTAAGACTCAAGGAATTTGAGTCTTGGGGTCCCCCGGGGAAGGTGTTGGGGGAGACAACAGTGAGCTAGGCACTGTATAAATCCCTGGCTGGTGGCAGCGTTATCGGGTCCAAGCTGGTAACTAAGCTTGGAGATTTTCAGGCTAACACCCATATTTTGGACGCAAAGGTCCAGATCTGGGAAAAATGTTATGACAGATGGTCTCTGGAAAGGTATATTTGGTTGAAAGGCAAGAAAGGGGAGCAGCGTTCTTTGCTATGCCAGGTGTCCTTGTTGAGCGGAGGTCCTTTCCGAGGGGGTGTGCAAGCTTAAAGGTAGTTTGTTTTGCGGTGTGAAGCGTGTGACGATGCGGTTCTGGCGGGACCCAACTGAGAGTGCCAATTCAGGACCAATTGCTCAAACAGAGCAGTCACAGCCCAAGGCTGGGGTTTTTCCACCTCTAAGGCAAACTAAACCAGCCAGACAAAAATGACTTCGGTTTCACCCCACTGGCTAACCACAAGTCACACAAGCAATTTCCTTAGACACTCCAGTCTCCCAGTATCAACACCAGTGCCACTCGTCTTGGGGATGAATGGTTATGAAAACCAACACCCCAGTAAAATAAAAAGGTTCTCTTGATCCCAAAGGAGCAAGCCCCAGACCCAGGTCAATAGACACATCAGAGCTTACACACAAATCACGCTGTTGCCAATCCTTTAGAATCTAAAATCTAAAGGTTTAGTCATAAAGGGAAAAAGGTAGAGGTGAGGGCTAGAAGTGGTTAAACAGAATGAATTACATACAGTAATGGCAAAGTTCTTAGTTCAGGCTTGTAGCAGTGATGGAGTAAACTGCAGGTTCAAATCAATTCTCTAGAGAACATCCCCCACTGGGATGGGTCATCAGTCCTTTGTGTAGAGCTTCAGTTTGTAGCAAAGTCCCTCCAGAGGTAAGAAGCAGGATTGAAGACCAGATGGAGGTGAGGCATCAGCCTTAGATAGGCACTTGCACGTGTAAGAACACTTCTTTGTTCTTACTGTGGAAAATTACAGCAAAATGGAGTTTGGAATCACATGGGCAAGTTCCTGCATACTTTGCTGAGTCACAGGGCGTATCTGCCTCCTCTCAATGGGTCGATTGTGTAGCTGATGGTCATTAATGGGCCATCAAGCAGGCTAAGCAGAGCTAACACCCACTTGTCTGGGATCTTTCCCAGTAACACAGCGCAAGTTTGAAATATAGACAGTATACAGCCAATATTCATAACTTCAACTACAACATGATACAGACATAGAGACAGCACAATCATCACCAGTAACCCGTAACCTGGTCTTAGAGACCTTATATGACCCCCTTTACATAGGATCTGGTGCCACTACAGGACCTTGGTTGCAACCCATGTTCTATATGGTCCCAGTTTATATCAATAACGTCACAAAGCGATCGCTGGATGGGGTTTGTGCTGAGTTGACAGTGCGTGGCGGAGGGGGCAGGGTGTGTGGTGTGGGCATGGGGAATTAGCTCAAATGGTAGAGCGCTCGCTTAGCATGCGAGAGGTAGTGGGATCGATGCCCGCATTCTCCAGGCTGTTGCTCTTTCTCCTGTTCTCATCCCCACCCACCTGCACCATTTATGTCTGCGCAGAAAGGAGCATTGCGGTCCGCTCTTGGCTTGGCGGTAAGCCTTTTGTACCGAGGGAGCAAAAGGGGCAACTTCTCTTTCAGGAGTGTGTGTGTGTGTGTGTGTGTGTGTGAGTTCTTTTCTGTTGCCAGTCGCTTTGCATTTGTTTTTCCTGAGGTAGGCGTGGGAGGCCGAGTCAGGCGTGAAAGGCTATGAGCGGGAATGTGTCAATAATTGACGAAGGGGAAGGGGAATGGACTGTGAAAATGTTGTGGTTTAAAAGGCCCCGTTGAAGCCAGGCAGGAGGCCCTGAACATGTTTTCCATTGCACCACCGTCCCTGTTCTGAGTGGGAATCAGGGCTGGGATCCCAACATTGTGCTGCGCGTGCTTGAGACAATCCTGGGTCCTTTGCGGGTCAGGGGGAGGATGCGGTGTCCCGGCTAGGAGGCAGGGCTAGCGTCGCGCCCCCGGCGTTCCGTTCTTACCTTGCGGCCTTGTCTTCGTGCCAGGCCTGTTAGGGAGCCTTTGAGCGGTAGCTGTGTGCGGGCTTCCCGGTGGGTGAATTGAGGGTAAACTAGGCGGCTGCCCAGCCCCCGGGGCAGCCGTGAGGATGAAGGGCTAGGTGTGTGTCGCTTATTCCTTTCAAGGGCTGGGCAGAGGCAAGCCTATAATTATGCGTAAGTGCCAGTGGCAGTTCTGCCTGACACCTTGAGTGACTCGTGTCCCTTTGCTCCTGTCTTCCTTCGATAGCTCAGCTGGTAGAGCGGAGGACTGTAGGCTTTGTTCCCCTGGGAATCCTTAGGTCACTGGTTCAACTCCGGCTCGAAGGAGTGGGCTTTTGTTTCCTCGGTTACATGCTCTTCTTTAGAGCGCCCACTCTGGCCACCGCCATGTTTCCCTCCATTCGTGCGACGAGACTGGCCACTGGAAGTCTGCTGCATTTAAAGCACCACTTGCCACTACTTTCATCTACCATGCCTGTTTCCAAGTACCTAGGCCACGGTTTACGCCTGTATAGGCAGAGTTCCTTTCTCTTCACCCTCCCGCACTCACAGCGTAGACATCTAGCTATGGATCTCGGGCTTCGGAGTGGCATTTCTCACCCTGGTAGCGGGGCGCCTTTGTTCTTAACAGAGACCGGCCGTAGCTATGTCCCCAAGTCGTCTCTGTTTTTTTTTTGCATGGGGCAGAGGTGCCGCGGGGACGTAGTTTCTGGTGGCAGAGAGTGGGCTAACGTAGGGTGGGGGGATAGGAAAGGCCCTTTAGTGGCTGAGAGTGCCTTGTCCTTCAGGCTCAACTGATTGTGTGCGCTGCTGAAAGCGGGCTATTATGCTCCCCGTTGTAGCAATGTGTGCGTTTCAGTGGTTTGCTCTCTCTTTGTCCATCTTTCCCCAGCGTCACAGAGCTCAGTTTATGGAGTAGCGTGAGGGAGCGGTTCCATTTCTTTCCGTTTTGGGCTTTTGTCCATCCCATTGGTAGAGCTGGGATTTCTTTGGGCAACCGTGACTGCACAGAGTGTGTAAAAGGCTTCTGGCGGAGAATTGCTACAAGCCTGATCTGGCGGACTTTCTGGCAAGGAGCTGCCGGGCTATGCGTAGATAATCCGAAGCTTTGCTGTCCTCGGCCTAGGCGGGCAGGGAGGCAACTCGTCCCCTTTCCTTTGCCGTTTTTGCTCTTCTTGTTGTCATGAGCAGAGGCGTTAGGTGTGTGTGGGAGTGCAAAGCCTGGGCGTGTGTGAGTTTCTGTGATGGTCTCTGGAAAGGTGTATTTGGTTGAAAGGCAAGAAAGGGGAGCAGCGTTCTTTGCTATGCCAGGTGTCCTTGTTGAGCGGAGGTCCATTCCGAGGGGGTGTGCAAGCATAAAGGTAGTTTGTTTTGCGGTGTGAAGCGTGTGACGATGCGGTTCTGGCGGGACCCAACTGGGAGTGCCAATTCAGGACCAATTGCTCAAACAGGGCAGTCACAGCCTGTCATAACTTAGTCCCAGCTTTGGACCTTAGCGTCCAAAATATGGGGGTTAGCATGAAAACCTCCAAGCTTAGTTACCAGCTTGGACCTGGTACGGCTGCCACCGCCCAAAAAATTAGAGTGTTTTGGGGCACTCTGGTCCCCACAAAAACCTTCCCTGGGGACCCCAAGACCCAAATCCCTTGAGTCTCACAACAAAGGGAAATAATCCTTTTTCCCTTCCCCCCTCCAGGTGCTCCTGGAGAGATACACAGAAGCAACCTCCGTGAATTCAAGCAGAGGGAGTCCACCCTCTGTAATTCCAGTCCTGGAAACAAAAGCACTTTCCTCTTCACCCAGAGGGAATGCAAAATCAGGCTAGCAAATCCAACGCACACAGATCTCCCCCTGATTTCTTCCTCCCACCAATTCCCTGGTGAGCTGCAGACCCAATTCCCTGGAGTTTCCCCACTAAAGAAAAACTCCAACAGGTCTTAAAAAGAAAGCTTTATATAAAAAGAAAGAAAAATACATAAAAATGGTCTCTCTGTATTAAGGTGACAAATACAGGGTCAATTGCTTAAAAGAATATTGAATAAACAGCCTTATTCAAAAAGAATACAAATCAAAGCACTCCAGCCACTATAGACATGTAAATACAAAAACAACAAAACCATGTTTGGTACTCACACTTGGAAACAGAAGATTAGAAAACAGAAATCACTTCTCAAAGCTGAGAGAAAAGCAGGCAGACAGACAAAGACTCAGACACAAACTTTTCTCCACCCAGAGTTGAAAAAATCCAGTTTCCTGATTGGTCCTCTGGTCAGGTGCTTCAGGTGAAAGAGACATTAACCCTTAGCTATCTGTTTATGACACAGCCCAAGGCTGGGGTTTTTCCACCTCTAGGGCAAACCAAACCAGCCAGACAAAAATGACTTCGGTTTCACCCCACTGGCTAACCACAAGTCACACAAGCAATTTCCTTAGACACTCCAGTCTTCCAGTATCACCACCAGTGCCACTCGTCTTGGGGATGAATGGTTATGAAAACCAACACCCCAGTAAAAGAAAAAGGTTCTCTCGATCCCAAAGGACCAAGCCCCAGACCCAGGTCAATAGACACATCAGATCTTACCCACAAATCACGCTGTTGCCAATCCTTTAGAATCTAAAATCTAAAGGTTTAGTCATAAAGGGAAAAAGGTAGAGGTGAGGGCGGAGTAAACTGCAGGTTGAAATCAAGTCTCTGGAGAACATCCCCCGCTGGGATGGGTCATCAGTCCTTTGTGTAGAGCTTCAGTTTGTAGCAAAGTCCCTCCAGAGATAAAAAGCAGAATTGAAGACCAGATGGAGGTGAGGCATCAGCCTTAGATAGGCACTTGCAGGTGTAAGAACACTTCTTTGTTCTTACTGTGGAAAATTACAGCAAAATGGAGTTTGGAGTCACATGGACAAGTCCCTGCATACTTTGCTGAGTCACAAGGCGTATCTGCCTCCTCTCAATGGGTCGATTGTGTAGCTGATGGTCATTAATGGGCCATCAAGCAGGCTAAGCAGAGCTAACACCCACTTGTCTGGGATCTTTCCCAGTAACACAGCGCAAGTTTGAAATATAGACAGTATACAGCCAATATTCATAACTTCAACTACAACATGATACAGACATAAAGACAGCATAATCATAACCAGTAACCCGTAACCTGGTCTTAGATACCTTATATGACCCCCTTTACATAGGATCTGGTGCCACTACAAGACCTTGGTTGCAACCCATGTTCTATATGGTCCCAGTTTATATCAATAACGTCACAAAGCGATCGCTGGATGGGGTTTGCGCTGAGTTGACAGTGCGTGGAGGAGGGGGCAGGTCTCCTGGTGTGGGCATGGGGAATTAGCTCAAATGGTAGAGCGCTCGCTTAGCTTGCGAGAGGTAGTGGGATCGATGCCCGCATTCTCCAGGCTGTTGCTCTTTCTCCTGTTCTCATCCCTGCCCGTCTGCACACAAAGGAGCGTTGTGGTCCGTGCTTGGCTTGGCGGTAAGCCTTTTGTCCCGAGGGAGCAAAAGGGGCAACTTCTCTGTCAGGAGTGTGTGCATGTGTGTGTGTGTGAGTTCTTTTCTGTTGCTAGTCGCTTTGCGTTTGTTTTTCCTGAGATAGGCGTGGGAGGCCGAGTCGGGTGTGAAAGGGTACGAGTGGGAATGTGTCAATAATTGACGAAGGGGAAGGGGAATGGACTATGAAAATGTTGTGGTTTAAAAGGCCCCGTTGAAGCCAGGCAGGAGGCCCTGAACATGTTTTCCATTGCACCACCGTCCCTGTTCTGAGTGGGAATCAGGGCTGGGGTCCCAACACTGTGGTGCACATGCTTGAGACAATCCCGGGTCCCTTGCGGGTCAGGGGGAGGATGCGGCGTCCCGGCTAGCAGGCAGGGCTAGCGTCGTGCCCCCGGCGTTCCTTTCTTACCTTGCGGCCTTGTCTTCGTGCCATGCCTGTTAGGGAGCCTTTGAGCGGTAGCTGTGTGCTGGCTTCCTGGTGGGTGAATTGAGGGTAAACTAGGCTGCTGCCCAGCCCCCGGGGCAGCCGTGAGGATGAAGGGCTAGGTGTGTGTCGCTTATTCCTTTCAAGTGCTGGGCAGAGGCAAGTCTATAATTATGCATAAGTGCCAGTGGCAGTTCTGCCTGACACCTTGAGTGACTCATGTCCCTTTGCTCCTGTCTTCCTTTGATAACTCAACTGGTAGAGTTGAGGACTGTAGACTTCGTTCCCCTTAGAAACCTTAGGTCGCTGGTTCAACTGCGGCTCGAAGGAGTGGGCTTTTGTTTCCTCGGTTACATGCTCTTCTTTAGAGCGCCCACTCTGGCCACCGCCATGTTTCCCTCCATTCGTGCAAGACTGGCCGCTGGAAGTCTGCTGCATTTAAAGCACCACTTGCCACTATTTTCATCTACCACGCCTGTTTCCAAGTACCTAGGCCACAGTTTACGCCTGTATAGGCAGAGTTCCTTTCTCTTCACCCTCCCGCACTCACAGCGTAGACATCTAGCTATGGTGCATGGGCAGCATGCGGAGCTTTCCTGATTGCCCCTAAACCTAGGGGCCAGAGATGCCGGCTACCTCCAGGGATCTGGTCAAAGCCAGGGCAGGCAGAGAGCCTGCCTTAGCCACACTGCGCCACAGAGCAGACTTTTAACAGCCTGGTCAACAGTGCTGAGGGGAGACACCAGTGTCCCTTATCGACCAGACGTTGCAGTCAAAAACTGGAAGTCTGGCAACCCTAATTGGAGGTTTACAGAAGGTGTTTAGGGTCTTCAGAAGGAAAACTCAGAACAGATACCATTTCCCACTCGCGTTACACTTAAACCATGAGGCAAAACAGAAGCCTCTGTTCTGTCAGAAGCGCCAGCTGAATTGCTTTTTCAATTGTAGTCAACAAACCAGATTGCCATAAGCTGAACTTTAAGACCCTCAAGTACACTGGACAAATTGGAGGAAAAGCATCGAAAAATCTTGATTATGTCTTTTTCTTAGTCTCCAACCCAGTGCTTTCAGTTCATCTGGCCTGCCAAGTTGTGACACCATCGCATCCGAGAAAAGCTGAGTTTTTCATAAGCTGCACATGCAATTTTCTTGCTCAGGAGAAGTGGAGTGGAAGCTCATCTTTGCACATTTCTGATGCTTTGTAGTCTAAGACTGGGCAATGATTGCTGTATAGTTATGAGAGCATGGGGCTAAAACAAACATTTTCTGAGTTCTATTCCCAATTGCCACCGACTTGTGGTGGGATTTTGGGCAAATCCTTTAGCTTCTTTCTACCTCTGTTGATCCTTCTGTATAAATAGGAACAGCACTGGGACAAATTCCCAGCCACTGAGGACTTCATAACTGTCCTCATGCTGCACACCACAGCCACTAGGAACTTCACAGTGCGGGGTAGAACTCAGATTGTTTTCTGCTCCCAAAGTGAGGCCCCTAACACATTAAAATAAATAAATATAAATATACTGAGATATACCTATATCTCACAGAACTGGAAGGGACTCTGAAAGGTCATTGAGTCCAGCCCCCTGCCTTCACTGGCAGGACCAAGTGCTGATTTTTGCCCTAGATCCCTAAGTGGCCCCCTTGATGATTGAATTTACAATGCTGGGTTTAGGAGGCCAATGCTCAAATGACTGAGCTATCTCTCCCCAACTCTGATATGAGGAGACTCATTGTTAGTTGTTAGCAATATCTGGCCTGTCAGGGTTCCCTCCCCCCCCTCGAACTCTGGGGTACAGACGTGAGGACCTGCATGAAAGACCCCCAAAGCTTATATTCTAGCAGCTTAGGTTAAAAACTTCCCCAAGGCACAAATTTCTGTCTTTGGACAGTATTGCTGCCACCACCAAGTGATTTAAACAAACATTCAGGGATGGGTCACTTGGAATCCCTAATTCCCCCCAAAATATCCCCCCAATACCCTTCATCCCCTTCCCTGGGGAGGCTTGAGAATAATATATAAACTAACTGCCTTAGCAATGTGCGTACAGACCAGACTCATCTTTAGGACACTGAAATCAATCAGGTTCTTAAAAGAACTTTATTATAAAGCCTCTGTTTTCAAGAAGCTGGGAATGGGTGACAGGGGATGGATCACTTGATGATTCCCTGTTCTGTTCATTCCCTCTGGGACACTTGGCACTGGCTACTGTTGGAAGACAGGATACTGGGCTAGAAGGACCCTGGGTCTGACGCAGTAGGGCCATTCTTATGTTCTAAAATGTGGTTTCTGTCTCCGCTGTTGATACTCAGTTACACCCTCACAGCTGGAGAAACACAGGCTGGGCTCAGAGCATCCTAACTCAGCAGAAGGAAAACTGCCAGAAACTTTGTGCTGGTTCCCATTTGGGGTGCAGTCCCCATTAGGGACTGACCCACTGAGTTCCCACTCCTGCCATGGGTTTCTTTGTGGTGACTGCAGATATCTAGCTGTTTTAATATCTGTGTAATTCCCATGCAGTTCCTGAAGGTGGCATCCATGCACCATAATGCTCAGCATCACAGTGGAGGAAGGTAGGGTGAGTGAATGAGGTGTTGAACTTTTTTTAAACTTGGTTTTACATTCATTATTTAATTAGAGGAGAGTGAAACAACTGGGGGGTGATGGGGACTGTAACATCAGAAACGGGGCAAGGAGCTTGCAGCTCTGGAAGAGAAGATCACTTTGCAGAGCTAGGCATGCACACAACAAACATCCATTCCCCGCACACCTTCCCATTCCAGATTCAAGCACGTACCTGTCCGCTCCCCGCTGGATGCAGGCAGAGTCCCTCTCCCTTCCCTAAGCTCATTCTGCTCTCTTGAAATCATGAGAACCTCTCGCACCCGTCACTTGTCTTGTCCCACAGAAAAAATGGCCAGTGGCAAACACCACGTTGTTGCTCACTGGTATGTGTTTTGGATGAAGTTTACCATTAGCAAACAGTAAGCTTCACCAGTCCAAGTGGCAATAATAACAAAAAACACCTTATTGTCATTTGGGGACACTAGCATACAAGAGGACAGAGCTGTGGTTGCTCTGAGAGCACTTAACAGGCCGCACTTTCTGGGTGTTAAATCTCACGTTCGGCCATTTGGTTAACGTGAGTTTAACACACTCGACAGGAATGGGGTGGGGGTGTTTAGGCTCAGTCACAAAGAAGAAGCAGACTGAGGGGACACCCCATTTTTCCTCAGCCTCATCTGGTGGGGTAAACCCAGACAGCACTTCTGCCCCAGGAGTGACGGTTTAGTCCCCAGGAGAGGTGTCTCGGGAAGCTAGGCGGCTGATGGGTTTAAAGCCGTTGTGGTTTGCATCCTGGATTGGAGAATAGCAGTAATTACTGTGGCAGATAGCTCGGCACGTCACTGGAGAAGGCTCATGCAATCTCTTCGGGGGCAGGCAGAGGTTTAGAAAACTCATTTGATGGAAATAACCACATGCGGTTTTTCCTGGATGAGAGCGGTGCTGCAAGGAAAGTTCATTGCCACCTTTACTTGCAATGCCACACGACTTTAACCTTACAGCTGGAGTCCATATGGCCTGAAGCCAAACTGCCAGGACCTGTAACATAAGCAGGCTCAAGCAGAATAGGACTCGGATGGGAGACAACCCCCCCACCACCAGAAAGCCCAGGTGTTGCTGATATAGTAGGTGACACTCTTCCCTGTGCACCTGCATCCACCGGGCGGTTGCTCTGTGCCCCAGTGCAGATGAAAGGGGTTGTGTAACACGTACAGTTCCTGCTTCTGGAAGGCATGAGCTCAGCACTTGTCCCAGATGAAGGCGTTTGCAATGGCTGGAGGCGGAGCTGCCTCCGTTACCAATGCAGCAGTGCAAGAAGCGCCAGGCCAATCGTTCCCGACCCCGCCCGGGCTGCTCTCCTCCTGGCTGGCTGAATCAAGAGCTTTCCCTGCTGCCTGCTCTCTCCCAACACGGCCTTGTAACGCCAGCCACAACAAGCTGGCAGCGTGGGGCCGCCCTTGGGCCTGGCCTCAGCTAGGTGCCAGCCGGTGGCAATGGGTCAACAGCCTCCCACTCATGAGCACCTTCTGGCAGGTCTGCTCCCGACAGCGGCTGGGCTCCAATTGAGCGCCGCTGGCCGGCTTTTATACTTCCGGGTCACCTCCTGACCCTCTGAGGGGCGGGTCCAGTGCCCTGTGGCCCCGCCCCTTCTGGCCCCTGAAAGGCTCGACCCTCCCTGAGGAGGAGGGGAGCCACACTGCCTCGCTACAGCACAGTCTAAGGGTGGCATATAGTTGTGATCCTGCCCACAGCCCCATGGGCCATGGTGGGTGTCCCTGATGAGCCGGCCCCAGTACTATCAGCTGTCGCTCTGAATTCTTCCCCCGCCCACCCCTCTCCTTCATACTGGCAGTCGGGTGGCTTGGCCTGGCCCCTGTTACACTGGCTTTCCGAAGTAACAGGGCCTGTTCGGCTCAGCCTGATCAGATATTGTAGCAGGGGAATGAGAGAGAGAGATCCGGGTTTGGGGCACAGTAGAAGTCTCACGCTGTTCTGTTTCTGTTACTAATGCTGTAACACCCCCACAGTGGGATTGCGGGGCCCCTTGCAGACTGAACTGATTCTCCTGCTCTGGGAGCACAGACCTCCAGCCAGTGATGAGTTGCCAAAATCTTAACAACCGGTTCCCTATAAAAAGTTCTGATTTAAGGCGGGGAGCAGCGGTGGGGCCAGGGCGGGAGGACACATACCCGTGGGGCCAGGGGCCCCTGCAGGGCTTGGGGCAAATTGCTTCACTTGCCCCCCTGGCAACCCTAGAGCTTGCAGCCCCCTCCCCCCTTCCCTTGCCAGCAGCTCAAAGCAGCAGGATGACTCAGGTGCTCAGCTGAGCTGCCCAGCTGCTGGCCATGCTGTGGCTCTTTGGGGTGGGGGAAGCAGAGGAGGGCCTGGGGGAGACATCCTTTTGGGGCCAAGGACCCCTGCAGGGCCCGGGCCAATTGCCCCACTAGCCCCCTCCCTCCTCTCTGGCCAGCCGTGGAGCTTGCTGCAGGACCCCTCCCTCCACAGACACACCTTGCCGGGCTGCTCCAAAAGCGGCAGCAGGACGACTCCGGAGCTCAGCTGAGCTGCCCAGCTGGTGCCAGCGGCTGGTCACCCTGCAGCTGGGGGGAAGCAGGGGAAGGGCCAGGGGAGCCTCAGCCTCCCCAGCTGGGACTCCTGGGAGCAACAGGATTGTCCGCCTGCGGACCGGAGTTGTTTGCCTTCCCCTGGCCCTTTAACAACCGGTTCTCCACGGAGGTCTAATTTTAGCAACCGGTTCTTGGGAACCTGCGGGAACCGGCTCCAGCTCACCACTGCCTCCAGCACTTGAGCTAGACTGTCAGCTCTTTAGGCAGGGGCTGGCTTTTTGTTCTGTGTTTGTGCAGCGCCTAGCACAATAGAGGCTGGTCCCTGATGGGGGCTCCCAGGTGCTTCAGTAGTAGGGTGACCAGATAGGAAATGTAAAAAATCGGGACAGGAGGTGAGGGGTAATAGGCGCCTGCATAAGACAAAGCCCTGAATATTGAGACCGTCCCTATAAAATCAGGACGTCTGGTCATCCTATTCAGTAGTACAAACAGTGAATAATTAAGGAGAAGCCCTGTTAGCAATGTGGGGCCTCGGATACACAGCTGCAGAGGGCGGTGGCACTCAGACACACTGCCCATCATATTGTAAATGCTTTGCACTTATGTAGCACCGGTGAGCACTTCAAGCCTCTTCGCAAACGTCGGGTTATGGGGTGACACTGAACAAAGGCATAACGGACTGAGCAGAACGAAAGGGGAATCGCAGAAGGTGGGGCAGAGCATGCGAGACACAGACAGTGCAGTGAGCTCTCCTACTGCAAGAATGATCACAGCAGATTTGGGCTCAGTTATTCATCACCTCTATCCATCTGTTGAGCATCCACAGCCAACAAAAGCCAGCTCAGCTTTGTCTGGTGCGGAGATCTCCTGGCTGTGTCCTTGAAGGCAAGAAGGATACAGCCCGTGTTCTGCACACAGCTGTCCAGGACAAGGGCTCCCATTCCCACTGTCCTTTGCTGCCTGCTGTTAGAAGGGGGAAGGAGAAAACCCGACAGCAGCAGGAGCGAGGCAGACAACAAAAACCGTGAACACAGCGCGGAGCCAAGCTTTCCATGTGGAAACAGACGACGGCACGCCAGATGCTCTCCATTTTAAAGTGGCCCAACTGGCCTTGGGACAGGAATGACAAACCAGCCGTTTGCCTTCCTGACCCTTCCATGGCCAGCAGGCCCCACGTGTGAGCTGGTTTTAAAGCATTGCTCCTCCTTCGATTGCCCAGAGAGGCCCTGTTTGATCGGGTGGCTGGACCCCGCTCAGGATGGGAGTAACACACTCCAGCTATTGTTTCTGGCTGCCAGGAGCAACGCTGAGTGTCAGTGCATTGCCCCTTTCACTGCCAGGGAGAGCGAATGACATAGACAGAGCCATGACTGAATGAGATTCACCGGGGTCGTGAGCTCTCTGACGAAGCCAGAAAAGAATCTCTGACGAGCCATCCCTGATGTAATGAGTGGGAAGGACCGGAGCCCAGAGTGCAATTTAGTTTGGCAGCTTTCTATGGACAATCAAAGGTCAGACTGTGGTGTCACTTTGTCTCTTTTTTTTTTGGGTCTGTTTCGTGGCTTTTGTTCAAGGCTGCGTCCTTGAGGACCCATTCCTCTACCCCAGTGGAGAGCGAGCAGCATGGGTGGGCAAGCGGCTCTTTGTTATAGCAGGGCTTAGCATGCAAATTGCTCGCTTTAACCCAAGCTGCCGGGGTGGGAATGCAGGACAGATCTGTGCTGGAACGGACTGAAGACGGAAGAGCTCTGATCCCAGCTCCGGCGCTGCGCGTCATGCCCCTTTTGAGCTGCAGATTTTTATTATTTATTATATTTGTAGTGGTGCAGTTTGTAGATGCTTCATCGTGGGAGGTACTGTACAATCACAGAACAAAAAGACAGTCCCTGCCCCAAATGGCTTCCAAGCTAATGTAGGAGACAGCTGGTGGATATAGACAGACCAATGGGGAAATACAAGGAAACACA
Source organism: Gopherus flavomarginatus (assembly GCF_025201925.1). NCBI lineage: Eukaryota > Metazoa > Chordata > Testudines > Testudinidae > Gopherus > Gopherus flavomarginatus. The sequence goes on from NC_066618.1 coordinate 293,743,823, forward strand.
GAGACAATATTCATCCTCATGACAGGCAGTGGCCTCCGCACACTGGCAGCCGAACTGTCCTCAAGTTTTTTGAGATATTTAATATGTTAAATAACTGTCAGTCATTTAGCTGGTAGGGGCAGGGAGAGTTCCCTATGTTTGTGTATCAGGCCTAGCACAATGTACCCCCGTCCTGGCTGCTGTCCCACCCGTTACTGTAACATACATACCAAATAATCACAGACATTGTGCTCTCTGCTCCTGGATTTCACTAGTGTTACCTGTTGGGGTATTTTATGCTCGCGAAAGGAAAGAAGCGAAGAAGTTGGTATTCCATCCCAGCCTACATTTCCAGCTCTAACGCTGCGTGGATCAAAGCAGCAGCACCTGGCATGGCTTGTCTAAGCCAGCCAGTGGTTAGTGAGTTGGAGGCTGGGGGAAGATCCTCGACAAGGAGAGAGACCAGCCTTAAAGTTTGTAAATTTGAAACCAAAGTGGCTAGAAAATTGATCATCTCCCATGCTCATCACAGAATCATAGAATATTAGGGTTGGAAGAGACCTCAGGATGTCATCTAGTCCAAAACCCCTGCTCAAAGCAGGACCAATCCTCAACTAAATCATCCCAGCCAGGGCTTTGTCAAGCCGGGCCATAAAAACCTCTAAGGAAGGGGATTCCACCACCTCTCTAGGTAACCCATTCCAGTGTTTCACCACTCTCCTAGTGAGATAAGCCCATCAGCCAGGCAGCAAAGGAGCCAGGTGGGTGAGCTGGCAAGAAATCAGTCTGGGTTCGAAAGAGGCCTGGCAAGCAGCATTCTGTTGGAGAATTTTTTCAAAAATCAAACCACCTCAGCACAGCCTTTAGATTTTGACAAATCAGCAAATTCCAACAAAAATGTTTAGTCAAACTTTTTCTGAAAGTAAATAACTCTAAGGGCAGGGCAGTCATCTAAAGTGATCTGGGTCACATGGTAAGCTGGGTCCATTCAAAGAATGCATTTTAATACAGCTAAATGCAACATTATACAACTAGGAACAAGGAGTGCAGGCTGTACCTACAGGTGGGGGCTGTTTCCTGGAAAGCCGGGACTCTGAAAAGGATCTAGGTTTAAGTAACTCTGGTGGAAGGTTTTCTACTATTAAGCAGAACATTCTGGACAGCTGTTGAGCAATGCTCTTTCTCCACACTTCGACACTGATGAGCCACGCTGTGAGGTGCAGCATTGGAAGATTTGGGGGGCAGCACTCATCCGTGGTTCTATGCCAGGATGTCTTTGGTCCCTGGCAATGGTAAGGGGTCCTGAGAGGAGATGTGAATGTGGAGGTCTGAATACCATGTCTGTCTTGGCCAGGTAGGGGAGTAGGGCCGGTGCAACCACTAGGCGAACTAGGTGGCTGCCTAGGGCACCTAGTGGTTGAGGGTGCTTAAAAGCATGGAGTGGAGGTGAGCTGGGGTGGGGGAGCACAGGGAGGGCCGCCCACAGTAACGGGGGAGGTGCACAGGGGAACCGCTACCCGCCTCAGATCACCTCCACTCTGCCTCCTCCGCTGAGCACACAGCCCTCGCTCTAATTCCCCTCCAATTGGTGCCGCAAGCCTGGGAGGGGAGGAGAATTAGAGCGGCGCCGGCATGCTCAGTGAGGAGGCGGAGTGGAGATGAGCTGGGGTGGGCTCCCCGGGCCAGGATTAGCTGCCGTGGAAGGGGGGTAGATACTGCGGGGGGGGGCTCCCTAGTAGGTTGGTGGGGGGCTCCTCTGGTGGG